>NW_026555337.1:24329708-24546252 GCF_029017545.1 Prosopis cineraria
TCTCTCCTAAAGAGGTGCAGCCGAATTAGTCTGAGTCATAGACTCAGGGTACCAGAGCAAAACCAAACCAAAAACAAAAAAAAACAAAAACAAAAACTAGAGGACAAATATTACACTTAGATCTAGGCAAACCCACATTCTCTTGGATGTTGTCAATTATCTCTAAATCTGTTTTCTTTTTTTATTATTGTAAATGATTTGTTACCTAACAACATTTTTCACAAATCACATAATTATTTCTTTTTATTAATTTTTAGGTGAAATAATTAATAATATTAGTTTACCATACTAATACTAAGTTATGATGAGATCCTGGTTTGGTATTAATTTTTTTTATATAATTCTTAGTTTTCATTCTCTTTTTTATCATCATTTTCTTGATTCACTTGAAATATATCAATATTTTTTTCACTCGGTTTCTCTTCCTTCTCTTTACTTTGCATATATTCAATTATTTTTTATTAAAAGGTAGTCAAATAATATCCAGGAAAAAGAAAAATTATAAAAACTAAAGTCACCGACAAAAAAGAAGCATTAAAAAGTCACCAGTGGGGCCATTGAGAGCGACATTTGATTATTGAAGTCAAACTGAAGTGTTTAAGAAGGCTTTGAATGTTTGCTTAATAAGATTCATCTTTACTTTCATGCCAAATTCTATCAAAATTAGAAGCAAACTAACTGTGGATGTTGATGTCTACTCTATGGTAAATTCTTTCTAGCATTTTAATATTTTCTTATAGTTTTAAACAAATCTTCATTGCCTGAATACCCAAAGGATATATATATAATCCAAAATCTTTTATGTAGTATTTAGATTAACGGATTTGTGTTTAGATTTTAGATTTAAAATTTCACATTAAAAATTCATGTATTTAAATTTTTTTGTTAAGATAGCATACAAAATTTTAAAGAAAGAAGATGGACGAGTTGGGATTTAAAAAACAAAAATAGAAAATTGAAAGTGACAATCTTATCTCTCTTCTTCAGTTAGTGGGAAACAAGAACAAGGGATAAGAAAAAGGACAAGATTCATAGAGGCACTGAGAGTTAAAACATGAAGAGAATGCGATTACAATAAATGGAATTTCAAATAATTAAAGCACTGAAAAATTTGAAATTACATAGAGGTTATAATAAAACAGACTTGGAGAATTTGAATCAAATCCAATTCCATATACTTGATGTACTCAAATATAGAAGAATTGATCCAAACCCAAATCCAAAGCTCCAATAATCCAAATATAACATCAAAAATTTAAGGTCAATTAGTCTCTGCAATGGTTCATATAATATAATTTCCAAAGCATGAGTAACTGCAGGGATGACTATTAACCGACAATGTCCTTGTTAAAACATCTTTAATTAAGAGCATCTTTTGGAGTAGTTACGTTATCTTTATATTAAAATCAAAGGACCAATAATTACACTTAAAGCCGGACTGATATTCTCCTTTCGGCGTGCCAATTATCTTTAAATTGTTTTAAACTTTTTTATTGCTTTAAATGATTTGTTACCAAAAAAAATCTCAAATAAAAGAATATTCAATTTTGTTTATTTTTATAATTAACATTAATTTTACCACGATAGTAAAATACAATCATAAATATGAATTATTTAAAAAATGATTAGGATATTTTATTTTTAACAAAGACCTTATATATGTTGCCCTTCCCCTACGTTCAAAGATGAATTGACTTAGACTTGAAAACATATGAATATGAGTAGGAAGACAAAATGAGATTCTTTTTCTTTGGTCCCATCAATGAGCTAGAAAATGTGGAGGAAATTTCCTCAATTATAGAATTTGATAGTTAATTTTTTATCAAAATGCTATAAAAATGAATAAATTATTAAGTAGTACTAATTTATGGTGCGAATTATAATTCCTTAAAATTTAAAAACAATATTGGTCAAAAAAATTCAAAACAATATTTAATGATAATTCCTATTTTGTCCTCACTTGTTCCAACAATCTAACTAATTTATTTAATACAATTAAACATTTCACATATTCCAATGCAATTAAATGTGAGAGGAAAATTTAACACTGGAAGAGTTATCCACATTTAGTACCCAATTATGTCTTGAATAAATTACCTCAATAGAAGGACATATGAACAATTGTAAATGAGAGGAAAAATTAGTAAAATATGTAATAGTTTTACATATTTTTATATGCAAGAACTTTAAATGACCAATATAATAAAATGGGGGAGTATAACCAACAAATTAGGTACTACAAAAAATGAAAACCATTAAATTAAAATATTTAGGATAATGAAATTTTAAGTCCCTCAAGTTCACCTCAATTATTTATTTGGTGCCTGAAATTTAATTTATACTGATTTAGTCCCTTATGTTTGTCCCAATTATCAATTTTGTTTTTATTGTTTAATAGAAGGTAACACTATTAAAATATGCTGCTATGAAATATGAATTAAAATTTTTATTGTTGAATTTTTTCAGAACTCATTTTCTATATTTTCAGTATTCATGTTTGCATTTTAAGTACTTATATGTTTTCAATAACCATTCCATGGTTTTAGTATTGGAATCAGAAAATGAGGATCGAAAACGAATAAAGTGGCTGCTACTAAAAAATTGAGCATTGAAAATGCTAATGATGACTATTGAAAATATAAAAATGAGTATTGAAAGTATGTAAGATGAATAATGAAAAAAATCAATCAAAATATTTTTAATTCCAACTAAGAACCATGATCTCTTTTCTGAATTTCATAATTTTATTATATTTAATTATAATTAATATTCTTATAAAGTCTTTAAATATCATTTTCTCAACAAAATGTTATGTTTGAATCATATATAAGCGATGACTAACAGATTAATGAACCAAATTCCATAGATTTGATATTTGCATTCACTTTTTCAACATAATTTTTAAATAAATCATTACAAATTCACAGTCGTCGAAAATCCAGATAAACACTATTTTTTTTTTTGTTAACAAATACAAACTAATTTTTAAGATAGAACAAATATATAGGCAAACTTATTGTGAAAAATATTATTTTGAACTATTTAAATTTGAAATTTCAAATCTTGATTATTAACCAATTAAATGAAATTATTTATTCACTAAACATTATTTTATTTACTAATAATCTCAATAATAACATATCTATTATAGTGTATTGAATAAACCAGTTAACTTCATTAATATTTTTCTCTAGTTAGGCCTTATTTTTTTTTTAAAAAAAAGTTATGTTCAGGTTATACCTCCTTATGATATTATTAGGTTGTCCAGATATGAATAAATATAAGAGAATGTGAGAAGTCACATATCAAATAAAATTGGGGTCAATAACTAATATAGAACAAAAAGAAATGACCCATAATTTAAACTTTGAGGTTTTGAGTTAAAATGTGATATTTTTCCGCTACTCTTGTCTATTTCTCCTTTCTCCTTGTTTTGGGTAGTCACTACCCATGGTAACCAATATCTAATTATAATGAATAAAAGTGGGTGCAATTCTCTTTTCTTTGTTTTTTTTTTTTTTTTCCGGTTAAGAGTATAGGTTTCAGTCCTTTCGTTTTCGTATCTAGAAAACCTAGCCACATGTAATGAAAGTTTTTTATGATAACAAATAGTACAATTTAATGAGATTTAGAACGAAAAAATAACTCTTTCCTTTCACTTAGCTGCATTTGATTTCATCTTTTTATCTTTTATTAATCATTATGTCCAACGAATTTTTATTACTTCTTGAATGAGTACATAATTTCATTGATTGGTACAGTAACGTTCTAACAACCATTAAGAAAAAAATCCAGACGTAGTGATTACATCTAAACGAAATCTGTTGGTAAGCCCAAAACAAAATTGAATCTCAACGAAATATTTTATCACTTTATAAATGGCTGACTTAATTTCATTAATTAAAACATGTTACAAAATATTCTAAAAATGGTAAAAGTTCTAAGATCTTAATGTCATAAAAAATTAAAGTGAAATGACAAAATTACCCCTAAACATTTTTCATCGAACTTCATTTGCAACTCAATTTCTTATATTTGTTAGTGATTTATAAGAAATTTGCAACTAAATTTTAATAGGAAATATAAAAAGTTAACTAGATCAATTGTTTGAAAGTTTTTGCAACTTGAAACCATGTTTCTCGTATTTGATATTAATTTGTAACCTGGCTTCTCTACTTTTCAACAAGCAATATTGAAAATAATTGGCTAGATCATATGTTTGAAAGTTCCATGGGTTGATGGATATTTGTGTCCCTCAATTATTTGTGCAAAAGCATTTGATATATTATTTTTTGTGGTGCATTATTCAGCTTAAATAATTAAAAACAGTGTAATATTGTACTTGCTATTAACAAATATTAACGTTAGTTAAACTAGGAAATTACAAATACAAGACCATGTAAGTGAGTTGTTTATTGAAATTATATGGAGAGTTCAAATTTTGCCAAAGACTCCACTGTATTAATGCCATGGATTTTGCTTCCTTTGGTCATATCAATGATGATTGTAAAGTGACTAGGAAATTTCTCATCAATGAGTTTTGTAGGCTTAACATGTGCTATTACTGTAAGTTTCGTGAAGAAAGCAGTAGAATATAGATGCATTGGTAATATTTTTAATTTATTTTTATTAATTCATATGTGCACTCATATTTATTTTTCTCTAATAATAAAATATGCAATCATAAATGTTAATTAGAATACTCAATAAATATTTATTTTCCTATATTACTTATAATTTGGGACAATGTCTGTAACTTTTGGGGGTTTAATGTAATTTTATAAGTCAATTAACAATTAAAAGTAATATTTATTAACATTAAAGACAACATTGCATCATTTTCAAATATAAAAAGGGGACATTGCCGTACAAAAAATTTAGAATATCATACGCTACTGCATGTACAAATAGTTTAGATATAAAAATGTCTTTTAATCCTTTTATATTTTCATTAAATTCAAAACAGTGGCGTTCGGTGAATGCATATCAATATTGTCTTTTCTTTTCTCAACTCAATACTGTAGTCATGGAGAGAAAAAAGCAAGTCATGAACTGTGACAATTCATCATTTTTACTCTTGTCCGCGTTTTCATTAGTGAAGTGTAAAATCAACTATTTATGCTATGAAAAAATGGCACCGTCAAGGAGATTCTTTTGTGTGAAAAGAGAAAAGAAAATTTTCCAGTCATATTATTCCAATAACTTGATGATTATTGATGTGGCCAAAAAGAAAAAGAATCTTATCATTTTTATTCATGCTCATTTATTTCCAGGTAAAGTTAGCTTATAAATCCTTGACATAAAGAAAGTGGCACAATGTCAATAATAATAGCGTCTTAGTTAAAGTTAGAATGTTCATATAATTGCTTCCCCCAGTCCTATTTATAAGGTATTTAAGATATTTTCATGTATTTTAAGAAAAAAATTTATTATGTTGCTATATTTATTAAAAAATATTTCAATATTTCAATTATATCCTTATTAATTAAAGGAAGATAGTGAGTCACCTTATTATTTATACAAATGTTTTCTCATGTTAAGGGTATTTAGCAATGTTTGTTATTGTTTCCTTTTGATACTGATTTCAAGTTTGATCCTATATATTTCAACTTTGATCCTATTAATTATACACACTTTAATAACAAACTTTCTCTCACCAACATTTAATTGAGGGTAAATGAGGAAACTTTTGATAAAAGATTAATGACATGATTTGCAAATAGGATCAAAAAAGATTTTCTCTTTCTATATTATAAATAGAACCGGATGGAGTCCATGTTGCTTTCATTTTGGTTATTCGGTAGCTTATGGTAATATTTTCTTGTATGAGTATTTTTTGGTTTGAGAATCAAGTTGTTAAAGTAACTTTGTAACCCATGAAAGGTTTTATAAATGAGAAAAGAACTATGAGATAATTCCCCCCCATAGAGTTAAGGAAAAAAGAAGGAAATTCGAGAACCATGAAAAAAAAAATTATTTTGTGAGATTTTATGATATTTGTATATTTTTATAAATAATAATTTTTCAAAAGGCATATTTCTAATTATTTTAAGATGCTAAAAAAATGTGTTGCAAAAAGAATTTCATTAACAAGAGGAGATACACAAAAATATCATGAAATTTTAAATTTATCAAATAATAAACCAATTTTTATAAATAGAAGCCACCAATATATCATAAAATAAAAAAAAATAACATTTTATTATTGCAACTAAACATAGAATGATTATTTACATTTGTATCAACAAAAAAAAAAGAATGATTATTTACATTTCTTTGGATTACATATATGTATTATTATATTTGAGGCACGGTTGAGCACCAAACGTGGGCATCTCTTCCTACTAGAATTCGAACTATAGTTCACCATGTTGTAAGAGATTAACTTTTTTTGCTAGATCAAACCCCACTTGGTATCAATCATTTACTTTGCAGTCTTAAAAAAAGAAAAAGGTCCTTAGAAAATAACAATGAGGATGATAAAAGCATATTCCATGCACCCACCGAAAAAGAAAAAAGAATAAGAGAAATCAAATTCTAATCCGTCAAGAGCTTGATATTTGATAATCCCTAATTTATATGTTTATAATCTGCCAAAAACAATTTGATATGCCAAATGACAAGCCAAAGATATTTTTCCCTGCCTTCATGTTCCGGAAATTAAGAAAAGTTTAATAATAATTTATATTAATTAAATCTCTTTTAAACATAGTGGTAGCAATTTCGATTATTTTAGTTCAAAAATTGTTCTTTAATTATAATTTTGTGTATCTTTTAATTACTTGTTTGGAATAAAGAAATTTATTGGATATAAGAATAAGAAATGGCAATGTGTGTTTGGTTGGCAACAATTTGATAGAGGGAAAAACTTATATTCTTAACTTTATGTACTTAAGATGCTTGTTTCCAATTAAATCAAGACATATTGATCTTTTGCAGATTGTTTAATTCATAACTAACTCTTGTTTTTTAATATTATTAACTCATTAAAATTCACTTATTTTAATTTGATTTGATAAAAGTATATTAAGTATTTAAGACTAAGTATCTAAGTCTTTCCCATTTTGTCATTTTGCTTTATAATGAAAAATATTGATGTTTTATAATTAAGGAAATTTCCAAGACATTTTCCAACTCATTGATGCAGTCTTGGAAAAGGAATTTCGTCTTATCTTTCTATACTTTACGTTTTTAATCAAGTGAACTTGAATGTCTTAAGCGTAGAAAAAGGGGCACAATAATTCCAGTCTTACTTGAAATTATCTCCAAAATTTCTTATTCATTTCATTCTTTCTGTTCTCTTTCTCTTAATTTATGATTCTTTTTTCTTCCTTTTTGTAGAAAAACTTAATGGCTAAGATTTGAGCAATCTCATTGTTACCTCCCTTCGGTATAACTCATTTTCAATTGCGTTCTCCATAAAAACGAAAAAGATGATAGTTTATTATATTGGCAAGAATTTGAAAAGTCCCCTTTGTTTTCTCACCATAAATATAAATGTTTTTATTAGATTCCCAATTTACTTTCTGTTTTTATTATCATTGATGAGCAGTGTTTATCAATCTCAAGTGTATTATATATATAGCATGACCTAACCCTCCTCTTCAATCCAAAATGGCCAACCTTTGGTTTCGTTTTTCCTCCTCCATGTTCTCAATGCTTTGCTGTCTCGTGGTCTGCCCAACTTTGTGTCACACCAATTTCACCAAAAATGATGAATTGGCACTTCTTGCTTTCAAATTTTCTGTGAGAGACCCGTTCAATCACTTGGCCAATTGGTCTAACTCTTCCTCCATTTGTGATTGGGTTGGGATTACTTGTGATGCTAATGGTGAGAGAATTAGTGTACTGAATCTTGCTGACATGAGTCTCATAGGCACCTTGCCCTCACAAGTGGGGAATTTGTCCTCCCTTGTTGAACTTGACCTTCATAGTAACAACTTTCATGGTGAGTTACCAAAGGAGTTGCAGCAGTTACACAAGTTGGAAATTCTCACCCTGAGCTATAATGAATTTGACGGAAAAATTCCAGCTTGGATTGGAAGTTTATATGCTCTTCAGCGCTTGAATTTTCGTAATAATAGTTTTGGGGGTGTTACTCCCCCAAGTGTATCGAATTTGTCAAAGTTAGAGACATTGGATTGGACTTCTAATTTTATCCATGGATCCATTCCACTTGAGGTTGGAAGGCTTCAACATTTGAAGATTTTACTTATACAAGTGAACAATCTTTCTGGAAAAATACCTCTAACTATTTCTAACTTATCCTCACTTGAGCAGATGTCTTTGTCATACAACTATTTAACAGGTATGTCTTTCATAGTATCATAAAAATTCATATTTTCTCCAAATCATGTCAAACAATTTGTAGGTAGTAGTGGATTTGGATCTTCTTCATACTCTACCTCAATATATACATCCTCCTTACCTAATCCCATTCATCCTCTTAATTATTTTTTTGATTTATTTATGCGAGATTGCTAATTATGATAAAATAAATAGATTATTCACTATTGTCATTTAAATAGTTTTGAAAATAAGTTCATAATACTTATTTATGATAATCATCAAATGAATAGTATATTTATTTTAATGTCATAATTAACAATCTGATACCATTAGATTAACCAAATGAATAATTAACTGGATGGATGGGATTTGGTTTGGAGGAATATTGCATTGAAGTGGGTATGGAGAGGATCCAAATCCGTAGTGGTGTGTCTTAGGATAAGCTATTTACAAATAATTATTTATAATTTTAATTTTCTTGGGATACTGGAAACTTTGTCATTATGCTTAAACACACAATATAGTGTATTATCACTCTCTATTAGTTTTCTTTACATCGTCAGCACCAGCTATTTTACGTGCTTTTTATTAGTTTTTATCCTTTCCATTTGGGTTCTTTGAGCCATAATACATAAGACTAAAGCTGGGGGTAAAAGTTTGTCTAACTAAAATTTGGAAATTAAAATTAGGATACATGTCAATCTCTACAATGTGATTTATGTACGCACGCTCTTTGTTAAAAGCCAGTTTGACAAATTGAAGCTCATTTGGTTTATTTATTTGGAAAGTAAATTTACATGTAGAGTGACAGAAGAGGACACGATTTTTATGATATGTATGTATGTATGTATGTAAATATGTGTGTGTGTGTGTGTATTATAATTATATAATTTAATTTGGTAAATCTAAGAAAAATATTTAAATTATAATTATAATCATAAAAATTATAATAAAAATATTCAAATTATATTTTAATATTTTAACATATCAATATATATATCTATTGTAATCTTAATTTCCTTTAGAATTTAACCTGTTGAAAGCTTTCGAATATAAAGGGGCCAGAGAATTTCTGCTAGGTCTCTTGCAAGGAAATTTTCATTAAATTGTAAAGGATTTGAACGGAATCAAAAATTAAGTTTTTTTACTTCAATCCAATTTTAATAAAGAAAGGGTATTTTATTAAAAAATTATTTTAGTATATTATTTTTTATTTTTAGTTCTATAAAAATTATTGGGATTTTATATAAAAAATTTCTAATTTTAAATTAACTGTAATTAGGTACCATAGATGATAGACCCAACAATAGTATCCCGAGAAACTTTTGAATTCAGGTATTGGTTTTCACTTAATCCACAAGACTCCTTTATCTTATCAACTTTAATTTTTCTCATATTTTGATTTAGTTTTGTAAGTCCTATATAATTAAAAAAATTAAATAAAACATATTTAAATAGTTTTTTCGACCCTCTTTAAATAGTTAAGTATACAAGTTTTTCAATTAGGATTGAAGCTATTTTTATCAACACAAATAATTTTAATTAAATGTTGGCCCGTAAATGTCGTTCAAGTGTAAGGGAGCTATACTTCCAATAGTTTATTAATGTGGGGCCTATATCAATTTTATATTAAAAATTTATAATATAAATTTTCAGATTTAAATCTGAAAGATTTTAACTCTATAAAGAAAGTATGCAATTCAAATAATCAACATTGGAATTTTGTTTGAATGAATTACATGGTGAATGAGGATGTGGTGTCTTTAATGCTAGATTAAGACAAGTGATCAGAAACTTGATATTCAACTCCATGCAAAACGGGTTCTTCTTTATGATTTATTTTATTTCCATTTTCTTTTAAATGCAAATTCAAGAGTTATTATATCTTGATCACAATAACTTTAAAAGAATGCATTCATAAAATTATTTTTGTTAGTTAGTTTTTTAATCATAATCATTTTATGTGAGCACTCATAATAATGCGGTTTTTTATTTTATTATCATATTGCAGGAGATATTCCCAAAACAATCAGTGCTCTCACAAACCTAAAAATTATAAGCCTTGGTGTTAACATGTTGTCTGGCCAAATACCAAGAAGCATTGAAAACTTGACTATGCTTCAGGAATTATATCTCGATAACAACAACTTAGAAGGCATCCTTTCAACAAATCATTATATATAACTTTTCATAAATTTTGTTTGTTATTATTGGTTCCATGATGAATCGTGCATTCCTCAATTGCATCTCTGTGATATTGTTTAGAAATATTATTTTGTTATAATTAACTCTTTTTTTGGCTTAAAAACATAGGTGAGCATACAATATTGTTATTGATTCTATGAAGATTTGCAATTTCAACTCCATATCTTCCTATACGGGTATTTGAATTATCAAAGTTAGCACATTTTATGCATTATGCATGAAATCAACTTTCCAAAAGTATGCTTCATAGCTTATTCAAATTAACATTCCTGACAACATTAATGTTTGATCATTCTTTTATTGTTATTTTTCAATGATATATTGGTGATAATAATTTTTTTTAATTTGAGAAAGATAAAATATTTGAATGTTCTTTGCAATCCTTTATTAGCTAGCAATGCAAATTTTTCACGTCACATGTTTTATAGAATTCCTTGCATAGTTACAATAAAACCAAGTAAAACTATTCAAATAATTACTATCTTGATATTTTACTCAATTCGCGGGTCGCCAAGTTTTTGTTAATTGTGTTTATATTTGGGACTTGGTTGTAATTATCCCAATATATTACTTTCTTAATACTCCCTTCATTCAGTATTTTAAACATAGTTACACCCCCAATATGTTAATTACTTGTATTTAAATGAATATTATTTTTTCATGTTTGTCATTGTTTAATAGGTTATCTCACTTAAAGGTGAAATGGTTGGTTGGTTTATTTATTAAGAGTATTTTTGAAAAAGAAAAACTCATCTATTATATATTGAAAAACTAAAAAATGCTTTACGCTTTTGAACATCCAACCTCAGCAAAAATACCTTATATTTTAAATGAAGGAAGTATATGATATTTTTGGTAATTCTCGTATACTTGGCACTTATTCCGCAAATTAAAGACTTGTACAAGCTGCCATTGCCAAAACATAACCTTTCTCTCATTTTCTTACTTACTTGTAGGTTTAAAGTAAGCATATTATGTGTGTGAGATTTTGCTTTTATATATAAATGATTATATAAAAATAACCCATTAATTATTGTTCTTTTAAGTGATGGCGCTAAGGACATGTGTCTAAAATGTAAATTTTGTTTTTGCCTAATGCATAAGAGGACATGCTAGCCATGTTTAGCCCTTCGTTCTATTTTGCCCACTCTTATGTCATCTACTATATTCTATTCACTTTTATTCTATCGGATATGTATGTCTTTCATTATATCAGATACATTCATCTTTTCTCCTAAATATTTTAAACAATTTTATAGATGTTAGCGTGTCTTAGGATAAGTTATTTACAATCTCCTATTCAACATTGATTTTGTTGGAAATGGTAAGGGGATATATATATTGATTATAATTTTAATTTTGTTGCATATTGGAAACATCGTCACTATGCTCTAGACACATGATAGTGTTGGGTTTTTGGGTGCACATGCATCGGAATAAAGTTAAAAATTTCCCAAAACCTCCAAAAGGATCCATCGGCTTTGCTAAAATTGAATAAGAGATGGTATAGAACTTATCAATTTGTTTGAGAGATGCAATTTTGCAATCTCCATTTAGCAGCTCAAATGACAAGTGTTGCTCCTTGAATGAACACCCTCTACCAATATCCACACAAATGGGACCACGAACACAAACAATGTACTAGCTCCTTATGTGATGTTGAACAATACTTAGTCATTGATATCCAAAAGGCCACACATATTTTTGGTGTGTGACTTTAGTGAAAAATGCCCTCTGCTTTACTGTCAAGTTTTTCTCTCTATATAGGTGGTTTTTCAAGGTTTTAATCATTTGAAAAACCCAAGGATATGTCATATCTCCTTTCCTTTCTCATTCTCATTTACTGTTATTTTCCTTTATTTACTTTGCAGGAGATATTCCAAGAGGGTTCAATTATCTTCAAAATTTGAAGATTCTATCTTTAGATGGTAATGAGCTTTCTGGCCAAATAACATCAAATATCTTCAATATGTCAGAGTTACAAGAGATTGACTTAAGTTGGAATAATTTGTCAAAAAGTATTCCCTTTGATATATGTCATGGACTTCCAAAATTACAAGGGCTGTATCTTCAACATAACGAATTGTCTGGAACCCTGCCATCTAATTGGATACAATGCAAAGAGCTCCAAGACTTATATTTAGAAAACAACTTCTTCACAGGTGTGTGCTTCTCCACCATGTCAATTAATCTTCAATTTTAAGTTGTTTGTAAATATATTTTAATTTCACTTTAATGATTTGTGATTGGTCATGGCCATAGAAGAAAAATAGAAAATATTTTTATATTTTCATTTAAATTAAATTCGATCTTTTCTAAAAAGTTGATAGAATTGTTCTTTGAAACCTTTTTAGAGAATTGTTTGGAATGCTATAATTTCGTGAACTCCTTTTCTTGTAATATCACATGTTTGTATAAATGCTTATTTAATTTTAAGATTATATAAAACGCTTGTATTGTAATTTTGTGTGTGTTCTAGAACTTCTATCGTTATATAAGATTGATTCTTTTAATTACCGCTTACAAACGCTGGTTAGGAGTAGATACTTGTCAAAGTATTCTGTTTGGAATGTTGGATAAAATGAACTATAAAAAAATATGTGGCTTTGCATAGTTACGTTGTATTGCACAGACAATATATTTCAAATAGTGTCACTGCTTAATTGTTTTATATCAGACTATGTCACCACCAAGGGTTCACACGGTACAACAATAATATTTGTCTTTGCTTCCAGTATTGGTTTTCATTAATTAGTTGGTCAATCTAAATCCATCTATACCTAATGGTTTTTGATACATTATTATTGCTAGCATTCTAAATGTGAGACAACGTTCAAATCTGTTTATATTTAATATTGAAGACATCAAGTGTTAATAAAATCATCATTGATTTTCTTGGTTCAAGTGTACTCCAATTTAACCTCTTTTTATACATTGCACAGATCAATCTATTTGTCTAAAATAAATATTTTAACACATAGTCTTGAAAGATATATGTATTAATTGTATTTTGTTTTAGAAAGACAAATTAATAAAATTTCATTTTACAATTAGTTGTAGAAAATAATTGTATTTTAGTTCAAAAAGGACTTGAGTTATTGTTAATTTTAATTGTGCTAGTTAGTATGTCTTCTCTTTTGGAGCATCCAAGTTCATTTTTCTTCAAATTATGATGTTCTAACTTTCTACTTCTTTTAGCAAATAATTTTCTTAGCATTACTAAGAACAGCATCGCATATTAATTTTCATTTTCATTTTTTGTTTATTATATCATGTTTCAATAATTCTTTATGCATAAAATAAGTCTTTGGTTATTCTTAAGGGAAAATGACAATTAGGGATCTGGAATTATTCAATTCCAAGAATGGATGATGATGGTCTTTACCAAAATTCAAAATAAAAACATATATGAGTTTACAAAATTGCCCTCACATGGAAAAATAAAAAAAGATATTACTGAAATTACTATGATAGGTTTGGAATATTGTTAATCTTATTGAAAAAAACCAAAATTTCACACTTGGGAATGGGTTTTTTCCCAATATAAATTCACTTGTGAAAATTTTAAAAGGCACTCATGAATATAAGATAGTTACTTGAAAATTCACTAAAATCACTTCTAAATATGAACCCAATCTCTTGTGAAATTTAATGCTTATCAATATATAGGTAAACTACTTGAAAATTTAAGAAAAGACACTACTAAAATTACTATCATGGATTGGAGATTATTGTTAATCTTAATTAAAAAAACTAGAATCCCAAGTATTAATGGGTTGGGACTACTAAAGTTACTATCATGGGTGGGGACTGTTGTTAATCTCATTCCCAAGTGTGGGTCCTGATTTTTCCAACGGAGATTAACCATAGCCCCAACCCATAATAGGAATTTCAGTTCTCAAAGGCAATTTTGTAACATATATGGTTTCAATTCCAAGTAAGCACCATGGTCCACTATTGGGGTTTCAATAATTCATGGTTCCTAATTGTAATTATGATCTTATGGGTCCTTAATTGTCATTTTCCCTATTTTTAAATTTTGCGATGCTAGCTTTGGAGACTAGGACACGCCTTCTCGTTTGGAAAGACAAATGTTATGGAAGCAATTTTTTGAGAGAAACGGAGACATGATGTTGATATCGAAGGAATTTTCAATTATTTCTAACTTTTTGTTGTAGCAACATCATTATAATTTTATGATTTTAATTAACAAACCTAATCACTAACTCATCACTTCGTCCAACAACTCATATGCATTCTTGTCATATTTTTCAATGATTTTCTTTGCATCTTAGAAACAATGACTACATTGCTAAGATTTTTTTCCTTTCATTTAGATTTTTGAACCATAATGCAATAAGTATTTGTGAAGATTATCAATTCATCGAAATTAAATACTTATGTCAAACAAATATATTATATTGGTTATGATTTGCTAAAGTTATGATATATTATTATAGGTGATTGATCTAGAATATTGTCCCCTTAATTCTACAAGCAATTCATGCATAGACTCAGTGCATCACGCCAGCTGTGCTCCATCCAATAAAAGTGGCCATTTTGATGGTTTTAAATATAAATTTATTTTGTCATTGATGATGATAGAGAGAGAAAATGCAAAAAATTAAAGAGGCACCTCTATTTCAAAAATAAAATTATTAAAAAAATGACACATAAATTTTATTTGATTGAATTGACGGCAATTTGATTGGATGGAGAACAAACAACGTGCAAGATTTTCTCCAATTATACATTGGCCAATATGGAAAGAAATATTGTAGGATATACTCTAAACAATAATCATCCTACAAATATGAAAATTATTTACACCAGAACATGTTAACTTGTCTTGCCTCCTCATTGACGAAACATTGAAAACTTAACCATGCTTTCAAGAAGTCATATTGTGTTACTGTCATATTGTTCAAATGGTTTCAAATATATAAATATTTACCCCTCTAATACACTATATTTGATCTGCTCTTAAATGTAGAAACTAGTTTGACTAATATACATATATAATATATAAGTAACTTAATTATTATCTATAAAAACTATATTTTAGATTTTCTAAAATACATATCCTTTTAATAATTTACATTAGAATACTATAAACAAAGATTAATTATAAGAATCTAAGTATATGTGTGGTTTGGGAAAAAAAATACATATGGGAGAAAAAAGAAAATTGAGATTTTATATTTAGAACAAAACAAATTCCCCAACTAGTTTTTACATTCAAGACAAGAGGAAGTATATCAAAAGCCAATGGCCATATTTTTGAATTCCAGTTGTGTGGGTGGGTGGGGGTGTGTGGTGTGTGTGTGTGTTTTTTTTTTTTTTTTGAAAGTGTTTTGGCTTCCATTTTTCAATATATGTCATTCTTCATGAGATATTGGCAATTTTAGATGATATTGAGGCATTTATCTTTGCCCCATTTTTGTTTGCATACTTAATAGCTATATTGTTTGGCTTAAATCAAATCACAAATTAGTCCCCAGACTATAGGTTCATAAATTTTAGGGACTCTAAACTCATTTTTGGTACAACGTTCCCCTTCAACTTTTGAAAATGATACAATATGGCTCTTAACTTGACTATTAGTTGAAAAAAAAATAACAGCAAAGGACCAAAAAATTAAGACAAGGACACAAAAAAAATATAGAAAAAGGGCCAAGAAAATTTTATTGATTCTTTTATATATATATATATATATATAATTTTTGATGTCTATTTCTATCATTTTTTGGTCAACTAATAGTTAAAATTAACTTTTGTTAACGATAATGTTTAGATTGCACCTTTTTAAAAGTTGAAGGAAAATATTACGTAAAAAAAGGTAAGGGTCCCAAACGTTTCTTGGACCTATAGTTTTATAGGCCAATTTAACTCTTTTACCCATATTGTTATCTATGTTTTTATTTTTATTGTCACATTTAATGGTATCATTGTCAATTGGTGCTGTGAGTAAATTTCTTTTATATAATCATTTTATGTAGACATTTTACGAGTAGCTATTATTTGATCTGGAAAACTGCTTATGAGAAAAAAAAAACCTAAAGAAACAATAATAGAGAAATGATATTGAATATCTAAAATTTATCAAAAAGGTTCAGCTGGAAATGAAAATTTCAATTACTTTCTATAGTATGCATGATTTTACCATACATTGAGACTTTTATTATTATGTGATTTTTCTTTATCTGTGACATTGCTAGAAATACCCTTAACACTATAAGATACCTTCAACTAATGTGAACTTTATATCTTCGATATTTATAAAAATTTTAGGCCATGCATTGACTAGACCATATGAACAAAATAGAGAATCTTCATTTTTTATTTTCATCTCAAAGAAATTCTTCTTCTTTCGCATATTATGTATTTCCCTTTTTATTCAATTTTTTCAATGAATTATAGGAAGTAGCGGTTAAAATTTCTATGCATTTGAAAAGAAATAAAGCAAAATTTATTACCCAAATTTCAAGGCTTCATTCTCTCATTTTAACACCTCCCGCATAAATACATTAGAGAATCCGGATACATTTTTTATGCTTAGAAGCTCATTTAATTTGCAATATGTTTTTTTACTTGTTATGTTGCAGGAAATATTCCCTGGAGCATTGGAAACTTAACTAATCTAGAAGTGTTGAATCTTTATCAAATAAATTGGAAGGTACACTCTCAGCAAATAATAAGTGCTCTTCTTTTTTTCTTTAATAAAATATTTTATGCATAGCAATCAAATAGCGATGTTTAGACTTTGTTTCTTTGGTATATTACAAGGTGCATTCCTAAAAAAAAAATTGATGATGTCCACATGGCATGTTTGTGTTAAATTAAATAACTTAACTTTTAACAGCGTTTTGGCTGCATATCAAAAGTTAATTGGAAACATGAATATATATGCTTCATGCAAGTGGGTTGCCTTTAACACCATAATTTATTAACACCATAAGGTTAATTGTAGTTACATAGCATAGATTATTACGTGTTGAAAAAATAAGTATAATATTTAAAATATTTAATTTATTATTCAAGTTTATATAGTAAAAAATCTATAATTTTTTACGATCTATTTAGTTTATATATTTTTTCTGGCTCCTGTAGATGTGATATCATATTAAGGGTGTGTAATGTTAAATGCATATATAACCCAAAAAAGAAAGAACAGAAAAATTGCATACACTTCCACGTATCATGGGTTATATTTTTATTATTATTTCAACAATTTAGATAGTAATCTACAAATTATAAATAATATTACTATTTTTCCTTTTCACATTGTTTTTTTTCTGAGTAATCACATACATCGTGTCTTTGTTAGAACACTACATGAAATATTTTGTAAGAAGTGGAGGATGTTTGAAGCAAAAAATTATAATTTTTTTTGTAATAACTATAATGAAATAAAATAATAGAGGATTCGGTGCACAATTTTTACTCGTCAACACACATAACAATCTTCTATATAATGAGTCGCTTCCAACAACTCATAATGCGTTATTTTTCTTAGATTTTGTTCATATCATCTGGACATTTTGACCATAAGGCCAATAAATATTCTTGAAGAATTATTGATACTTGAGATTTCAAATTATGAACTTTTGAATGCCAGTAAGCTCTCTCATTGGGGATACAACCAATTAACTATGACAATTTATTGGAGTAAAATTGTACTTCTTCAATTAGCATAGTGTGTTCTTTTAGTTTAATTTACATAATTTCTTCAGGTAAAGTGTTTATTATGTGTGTGTTTGGAACTTTTGATATATGCTATTTAATGTTCTTCTTCAACATTCATTTACCCCCCCATTTTATTTAATATTGAACACAAGTATATCCTTAACATTTGGATTATAAACAAGAAAGCAAATGAAAATAATATTGTGATATGGCCAAGAGGTGTATTTTAAATTTATCGAAGTTAAATATATATAGTGTGTGAAACAAAATATACTGTATTGATTGATTTGCTAAAATTAGTTATATATTATTATAGGGTGATTGCTCCATAATATCCCCTTAATCTACATAAGTGTATTTTTGCTATCATATATTGGAAGATATATTCTTAAAAATCAATCATCTTACAAATATGAGAAGTATAAATTTAACCACATGTCTTTAACTTGTCTTGCCACATCATCCCAAAAGCATTGAAAACTTAACTTGTTCAACAAATCATAATATTTTATTCCCATATTGTTCTAACAGTTTTCATGGCATTGCTTGAGATAACTTCTCTAAATGACATGTTAATGTGAATACTTTCATGAGCCTATTTATTAAGAAAAAAGAGAGGATCTAGTTTAATCTTCAGGTCACGCGAACTTTCGGTCATATACTAAGAGACATTGGAAACTTGACTAAACTTCAAGAGTTATATCTCAATGACAACAATTTCCAAGGTAATTTTTTTTTCATCAAATTACATATGATATTCTAGGTACTCTGTCTGTGTTACTTTAATTTTCATATGCTCTACTATGAGCAACAACGCATTTTTTTTTTTTCTTCTTTCTTTGTTTTTTTTTTTAATTGTGTCCTCTTTTGGTGTTTTTTTGGATATTTCATCTTAGGATATGTTTCTAAAGGGATTGGTGATTGTCAACATTGGAAAATTACATACTTGAATTCTGATAAGCTTTGAAGCCAAATATCGTCAAAACCAAATATATAAGCAAAAAGTCTTTGCAGCACATGTTAAACATGTTTTTTCTTTTTGGGAAAAAAAGCAATAATCAAACAACTCAATAGTATATATATTAGTATCAATATTTTTTAAAATGTTTTCTTTGTGCCATCCAAAAGAACCATATTTCCTTTTTCTTTATCATATAAAAGGAGATATCTATAAACAAACTTTGAAGATGTTCGAAAATTAAAAAATATGAGCTCAGATGCTAATAAGCTTTCAACAAAATCTTTAATAATATATGAGGGAAGTTGATTTTTTTTTTAATATCAATGACAGTAATTTTTGAGGATGCATGTCCTCAAATGTATCTAATGCATTTCCAAAATTTTAAAAGAACATTTATTAGATAAGGCTAGCACTCAAGAAGGGGTGAATTGGGGTTCTTTGATATTTTCACAAACTTTTTCCAATCCAAAATAAAGTTTGAATCAAACAGAATTTAAGACAAGGAGCTTTCTAAATTAGATGAGGTTAAGAAAATAAAAGCTTTGCACAAGAGATTTATACTGGTTCAACCCAACCACTTGGTCTACTTCTCATCCTCAACATTACTTTGAGACATTTTCCACTACAATCACAAGTTTGAATGGGTGTTTAACACTTCAACAAAACCACAAGGCTACACCACTCTTTATTTCAGTCAAACAAACACTTAAATACCAAGCATTACACTTGGGATTTCTAATATTTCAGAATAATTAAAAGCTTTCCAAGATAAATAACTCTCAAAAAGAGTATAGATATGAAGACAATGGAAGTTATGAACCAAGTGAGAGCATTTTCACAAAACTTGAATGCAGTAGGTAAGAATTCAATATAATAACACTTAATACACAATTTGTTACCCACTCACTTAATTCTATTTATAGTTTAGGGTCATTATAACTATTAGGACACTCAAAAAGTGGTTTAGAGCTATTAGTGTCATGTAGAATAAAAGGAAAGATGAAAAAGCACTTTTTTCTACAAACTACATTAAATGCACCGTCAGAGTCTTAGACAAGCATGTGTGAGATTAAGACACATGTGTATTAGTTAAGGTAGAAAGGCTTGGTTCATTCTTTATTTAGTTCAAGCATGTGGTCACTCTAAGACAAGCATGTTTTAGGAGTTAGAACCACCTTGCTTCTTTTGTGAACTCAAACATGCATGGGTCAATACTAAGACAAGTACATATTTGATGTATAGTTAATATAGGCTAAGACAAGCTGGTTTGACCTATGAGATAAGAGAATTTTAGCTTTCTCAATTGAAAGACTCTCTAAGATAGATTGAAGAATTCTAAGTAAATGAACTAAGACAAGCATGTGTCAATCCTAAGACATGCGAGTTTTGGGTTAAGCACGATCTCAAGCTAAGTTATAGGAACTAGAACTTGCATGTGTTAATCCTTACTTGAGCATGAAATAGAACATATAGTCAAGTTCTTGATTGAACACTAGATCTTGCATGTGCTCATTATAAGATAAGCAAGTCCTAGCAAACTATTGTCGGAAGGACTTTTTACAATCAATTATTTTAGATTTTTTTATGTCAGTTATTGAGGGAAGTTAAAAAAAAATGATGTGGAAAGTCTGTTTCAACATCAGTTATTTAATTGATGTGGAAAACACTTTCTACATCGATTATTTAGTTGACCTTTCACATTAGTTTTTTTTTTACAAAAAACCGATGTTAATTGTTTTTGAACATCGATTTCTATATAACTATTGTTGAATTGTTTTTTTTTTTGTTTTTCTATACATCCAAAACTTAAATTTGTAAATTGCACAGAATATAATAGCCAGCCAACATAATCAATGACTATACAACAAGTTGCAACTATACTAAATATATTTTCTAAAATGACCTAACATAATAGTTTACCCATAGTAACTAACTAATTATTAATCTATATTTTTGTTCAACTAGAAAAACTAAAATTTTTTTCTCAACCTCTTCACTTTGAAAAGAACTCCTTGAGAAGTTGTTGAGCCAAAATATCTCGATTGTTGTCAATCTCTTCTTCATTATAGGGTTCCAAATTATCAACAATCTAAAGAATATCTATCACAACATTACCATGGGAAACATATCAGTCAATAGTTCAGGCAACCAAGCAAAACTCGTATAGGTCCTCCCACATATTGCCTTCAAGTTGACCAATCTCAGCACACCTATCAAACATGTATACCTTTTACAACCAAATATAAAGACTTCTTTGCATCACTCTGCAAGCTCTCATAAGTATGTGCTCACAAAAAGGACTCCATTCCAACATCACAATCATATCCTATACTCTATCATCCTAGGCATTCACAATGACTTCTTTCTCTTAGGATATGGAACTCAATCCTTTGGCTTCACCATGCCATATCAATTCCTATACCTCAGATTTATCCCCCACATAGCAAATACTCTCTTATTTCAACAATGCCTAGTAGACTCCCATTTAAACATTTCACACAAGGACAAAAATACAGTCCATTTTTACTAGGGACATTCCTTTTATCAAATTCAAGAAAATGTTCCACACCTTTCCAATATTCTTCACTTGTTCTCCTAGAACTCACACAACTACGACCCATTGTTTAACCACTTAATTAATCAACATACAATTTGTTATATTTAATTTTTCCTAAATTAATTTAAAATTTTTTGATAGATTTTTCCCTTAAAATAAGGCACCACTTCGATCAAGTTCTACTCAAATCTATGCTAGTTGAAAATTTAAGTGAATCTAACAAATTTTTAAAGATATAACAATTCAATAACAACATGAATAAAAGTTATGACTAAATTACATACCTTGTTAGTTTCAAGCATATTTTTTCATTAATATAAATATTACCAAAAATTTTGGCAGAGTTTTCCCTAAAATAGGAAGTTTCAAAATTTCAACAATCACAAAATTCTATCTAGCAATAATTTGAAACATAACAATTCTCAAACCTTAACAAGAATAAAAAAAATTCATGACAATAAATTTAATCCCTCTAATAAAAGAATCTAAAAATCCCAACATTTTAGAGAAATAAAATAATTATAAAAAAATAAATAAATACAATTTCAATAAAAAACATACAGAGAAAAATAGTAAAAATTCATGTCTATAAAAAATATGTATGAGACTTACTTGGAGTCTATATGACAAGAAAATGCAACTCCCAAAACTCACTTGAGGTAATACACTGTAATGGAAGACAAAGAAGAAGCAACTTCTGATTGGAAAATTGAATCTCAAGAAGTGTTGGATTGGAAGGCACACTAAAAAATTTAAAAAAAATAAAATCCCAATCACGATCGTGTACCAATCAAATTCGTTTAAGTCAAAGTGGATAGAAGAATTATCTTTTAAATGTCACACTTCTTTGGCTTCCTTTAGACCTTATGAGCTGACAATGCAAATCTGCTCTCCCTACTAGTATCCACACAAATAGCTTACTAACACGAACAGCATGCTAACGCTTCCAATATCTAATGTCCGTATGTGCAGAACCCTTGGAGGATCTAATCTTCTAGCCTTAGATACTCATTCTCTTTCTGGGGTATTTTTGTGGCTCTCAAAATTTGGTCGTCAAGTGACTTTTAATTTCGAAGCTTGACCCTTCTCTATCTTATATAGATTAGAGTTTTGGTCTTCCCTTATGAATTTTTGAAAATAATCATAATTATTTTAAAAATCATATCTTGAACTAGCAAAAATAAAATTTAATTTATCTCATAAATTAAATTATGATATCATATCTTATTTGAATTTATTTTATAAATTCAATTACAAATTATATGATATCTTCTCATATCATGTTAGTTATTAAATTTAATCTATCATATAAAATTAAATTTAAAAATAACACAATATAATATAATGTATAATGTATAATGTATCTATATATATTAGACATATACAAACACACACACACCACACACACCATATATATCCAAGTGTATATATATATGTATATCTATTTATCAGATAAATATTCAAATACATACACATACACATAAAATTCATTTACTCTAATAAGGCATTGCATTCATTAAATCTAAACACATTTATGATTCAATGAACTTAGACATTATAGCTCAACTTGGACTATTTTTATGTGCGACCTTGTAGACCCATATGAAGATGGCAGCAAACCAGTAACACTATTAGCCCACAAGTTACAAGTAGCCTTTAGCAAGACATTATGACTACCCAATTCATATAGGGATCAATGATCTGATATAACCTATCATATAACCATATCACATTCCATTTGTCACACGATATTTTGGGCAAGTGTGTGACATGAAATTATCATTCTCCTTTACTTGACCATTACTTTCTCAATTTATGAGTGGATTGTCTATAGCAATGAAAACCCCCTTTCCATTGTAGTATGACCATACATTTTCTCAATCTTACTCATGAGGAGCCTGGTAATATCTCTCAATTAATGTGAAAGACAAATTCCATCTTGACCACTCATATTTCTCTACATGAATATCACTAAACTCAATTATAACCTTTATGATCACCCGGTTAAAGGTTAATTTTTGACTAGGTCAAAATTCAATGGTCATCATGTAGGAATCCATGATGATCTCAAGTTAAAGGCCTTAACGGCAAGGTTACATATGAGATAAGTTTATGACTTGTACCATGTAGTTGTCATAGCGGATCGGTCAAACCCCTAATACCCTTTCAAGTGCCTACGACTTTGATTTATATCTATATAATTAATCAAAGTCATACTAGTCTTGTTTCATCTATGATCCCTCATAGATGACCGACCAGGGACATTTAGGACAATCACTATAGTTTGTCTAAGATATAGTTATCATAGTGAACATGCAATTAATATAATAATAAAAGAGAAATTCATTAAATAACAATGTTCATAATATAATAATTGGTCCTAAGGCACAACTTTCAATAAAAAGTTTTACTCATAATGGAAGAAAGAAGAAAGAAAATGGAGACTCTAAATAAAAAAAAACTTGACCCACAAAGATAGAAGAAGAAAATAGACCTCAAAAGCTCTAAAATGACATTAATGGCGATAACAAAAAACTCAACGGTGATGGTGGTGGACTTTGACAGTAGTGGCTCCAATCGATGATAGCCTTGCTCCTAATGATGGCTTGGGTAAAGATGGAAGCTTGAAAATGAGAGAGAAATTGGGAAGAGAGAAAATGCAAATGAATTGTTGAAAATGACGAGATGATTTGGCAGATCTGATTTAAATTGGAAATGACATCGGTTATATTTGTATAACTGATGTCATTTCCTAGTTTCAATGTCAATTACACAAAAAATGACATTGAAACTTTAACATTTTTTTATTTTTTTATTTTTAAGGTTTTCCATATCAGTTCCTTGTATAAACGATGTGGAAAACCTCTTTTACATCGGTTAACCAACATAAAAAAACTAAGATTTTATGTTAATGCCACCACTTTTTCTTAACAACGTATCTTTAGATAATTGACATTAAAAAATGGTGTAAGAAGGGTTTTTTAGTAGTGTTAGGGCAATTGCACTCACAAGTACTAATTAGACACGCATGCATCTCTTATGAGACAAGCGTGAATTAGAGTTCAATGTAGGCAATGCTGTTGTACTCTAAGACAAATGAGTTTTAGCTCTAACACAAGCATGAACTAGATCCAACTAAGTCCTCTAATACATTTTAAGATTGAAACACGCGTGTGTCAATTCTCAAACAAGTGTGTATTAGTCAAAGAACAAGAAATGCATTCTAGGTATTTTGCAGTGAAATGCTAGGACTTCTGAGCCTATGAATTGTTCTAAATGAATGATTTCTTACCATGCAAAGTTTAAATTAGCTCTCAACAAAGTTTTTAACAAAATATCTAAGACAAGATAAAATATAAACCTATAAGTTAAGTGTGCTCTTGCTTTTCATGGTCTTGAGGACTTGTCACTTTGATTATAATATATTGATATGCCCAAGTGACAAACCCTTTTCTCTTAGTTTTGTAATAATCAAAACATATGATTCAACAATGTTGTCTTTTCATTTCAATAAATTATTTGGCTAGAAATTTAATGTGTCATCATTTGTCATCAAATAGATTTTAGTGGATATAAATTGTAAAAATTAGCCGTCTTCACAATACAAAACAACAATTCGATAAATTCTTTTTCAAATTCTTATAATTTTTAACAATTGTATATAGAAGGTCTACAATCCATTATAAAGTTAACCTCATATTTATAGATGCGATTAACATTCAAATATTTAAAAAATTATGCAATCAACAAACTTCTTTTGTCCAAAAGCATTCCCAAACACTAGGTGTTGCTCAATATTTTTATTTTAATATAATATAGTTTTGAAAGATTATAGAAATGTGATACATGTTTGCCTTGCTATATATAATATGTTTATTTGATAAATATAGACGGTTTCAAATTTTTATTTAAATATTTTTGTATTAATTTTTTATCCATTATGAGGGTTTGAACCCTTTACCTACCCACACTCCACCTATCCTTACCACCTGAATTAACTTCAAGTTTTTTATTGATTTAAATATTAGTTTCAAAACCTTTATAAAACAAAAGTTTTTTAAATTAATTTATATTTCATACAAGCAATTTAAGCTAGATGTTGACTTGTTTGCTACATGGAATTTAAGATTGCTCATGTTGTCCAAAGATAATAATATGGCTTTCTAAAGTAATTTAAAATGTTCACCAAAAATTATTTTGATTTGAATAAAAGGTTTACTATACAAAAATTTTGCAACTCAATTCAACAACTTAAAAATGCTAGAATAGAACTTTTGTTTGAATGAATTGCATATGATCAACCAGTAAAGAGTTTTATGCATGCCTTAGAACGAAAAAAGAAACAATATCCAAATTTCAAAACTTTTTATTTTTTTCACTTTTAGCAAAATAAAATATAATAAGACAAAATAAAACGGCCACTAAATATTGAGGTAGCAGATGCCGCATCACCCCAACTAGTATTCAAATGGAATGTATTCCGCTCATAACAATTTTCTAAAAACTATATTTTAATTTCACTTTATATATGTTTTGGGATTGTTAGCATAGAACAAATAGAAAAAAAAATTGTCATTTTAATCTATGAAGTGAAACTAAAATTAGTTGGATTATATTATTGACCCAACATTATGATGATCAGTATCATTTATTTGTCTAATTAATTAGACATGTATATTTTCTTTTTCCTTAATTCTAGTATTAACTTAAAATAAGTCTACATAAATCTAAAATAATAATATTTTTGCTTTCAGGTTTAATACCTGCAGAAATAGGCAATCTTTATAAGCTTGAACGGCTTGTGTTATCCAACAACAAATTGAGGGGATCTATTCCGTTGAAAATTTTTAACATGTCAACTTTGCAAGTGTTGGAACTTTCAAATAATTCTTTATCAAGTAGCCTTCCATCAGATTTTGGATGTGGCCTTTCCTAATCTTGAAAAGCTATATTTATGGGGCAACAAACTTTCTGGAAATATCCCAAATACTATTTCCAATGCCTCTAAGCTGGCCATTTTGAGGTTGGAGGAAAATAATTTTAGAGGGGTTTTACCAAGAACACTTGGGGATTTAAGATACTTGGAAATCCTTCAAATAAATGGTAACAATTTAACCACATCAGATAGTTCCAATTCCAAAACCAACTTTATTACCTCATTGACTAATTGCAGGCATTTGAATATTTTGGATCTCTCAATGAATCCATTGTATATAAAACTTCCCAAGTCCATTGGAAACTTCTCTGCTTCTCTACAAGAGTTGGACATAAACTCTTGTGGTATTAATGATAACATACCATCAGAAATCGGGAATCTTACTAAATTGATTAGACTATCTTTGGATGAAAATGTTTTGAAAGGACCAATTCCAATAACAATTGGCAGCTTACATGCTCTTCAGTTTTTGAGCCTCAAAGGCAACAACTTGCATGGTTTAGTTGTTGATGAGCTTTGTGAGATCAAACCACTTGGCTATTTACATCTAAGCCAAAACAAGTTTTCTGGAGTAATGCCACCTTGTTTAGGAAATATTCCTCCTTAAGAGAACTTCACTTGGGCTCTAATAAGATGGCTTTTGAGATACCATCTTCCTTTTGGAATTTGAAAGATATATTGCAAGTAAACTTGTCTTCCAATCAATTTTTTGGGAATATTTCATCAAGGGTTGGGAGCTTAAAAGCTCTTACTTTATTTGATTTATCCAAAAATCATATTTCAGGCATCATTCCAACAACTATGGGCGGCTTGCAAAATCTACAAATTCTCTATTTAGCGCATAATGAATTGCAGGGATCTATTCCTATTTCATTTGGGAATTTGATAAGCTTAGAAAATTTAGACCTTTCCCAAAACAATTTGTCTGGGGAGATTCCTAAATCTTTGGAATTACTTATTAATCTTAAGTATATCAATCTCTCTTATAACAAACTCCAAGGGAAGATTCCAAGTGGAGGAGTTTTTTAAAATTTGACTCCAAAATCTATTATGATGAATCAAGCTCTTTGTGGCAACCTGCAATTCCAAATGCCTCCTGCAGAAAGGAAACAAGAAAAAGATTACGATAAAATTTCTTTTATTGAAATGCATATTACCCATAGTTATGTCAATAATTTTGGTTGTCTCAAGCATTATCCTTTTAAGACATAAACGACAAAATTCAAGAGGACTAGTTGAAAGGGATTTACCAACTTTAGGAGTGCCAAGAAGGATTTCTTATTTTGAAATCCAAGAAGCAACCAATGGATTTGATGAGAGTAACATACTAGGAAAGGGAAGTTTTGCTTCTGTGTTCAAAGGAAAGCTTTCAAGTGGAATGATCGTTGCAGTTAAGATCTTCAATATGGATTCACAAGTAATGTTAAGGAGCTTTGAACAAGAATGTGACATACTGCGTAATGTGCGTCATCACAATTTGGTAAAGGTTATAAGCTGTTGCTCTAATGATGTTTTCAAATCTTTGGTAATGGAGTTCATGCCCAAAGGGAGCCTTGAGAAATGGTTATATTCTCACAACTATTTTTAGATTTTTTTCAAAGGTTGAATATAATGATAAATGTAGCATCTACTTTGGAGTATCTCCATCATGGCTTGCGAGCACCAATTGTTCACTGTGATTTGAAGCCCAGTAATATTTTACTAGATGATGAAATGATTGCTCATGTAAGTGACTTTGGAATTTCCAAAATTTTTAATGAAGGGGAATCTAAGACACACGGAGACAATACCTACCATTGGCTATATTGCACCTGGTAATTATTCTAAACATGTCTTGTTTTTTTATTCCTTTTCTATTTGTATTCTAACAATATATATCTTAACATATTATATTTATAAAAGCTTATTACATATATTTTTGCAATATTATATAAAATTAGTGCATGATAAATTAATAATTATGGTAAATACTACATGTGATATTAAAACACATTAATTTTCTTGATTTGATTCTTATAAATATGAAGTTTAATTAGCGAACAAAAATTTATCAAAATTATCTATTCCTAGAACTTGGTATGTTAATTCTTCTAAAAAAAATGTCCTTGGATATTTCCTTCTAATTTTTTCTTTAGACTCTTCTATTCAAATAGAAAATGAAAGAGGTTTCCTATTTTATAAGTTTTCAATCCTTGAGCTAGGTTAGTTTAATTTGATCATTGTATATGTATATTAAAATTTCAAACTAATTTATATTTGAACATTAAGATGAAGGTGTATTCTAAAATATGTGCACAAGTGGATGTATAGCTATATGTGCATGCATGTATGCCTTTGCATGGGGTTTTTGTGTTTGAGCTTATTTTTTTCTTGTACATGAATATCCTTTTGCATATGATCATAAAGTTTCATATCAATCTTTTAGGTTAACAAAAAATATACATATAAAAAATTACATTATCATAAATTAAAATACATGATGTTAATAAGAAATCACAACCTGCCACTAGAAAGTGCAACATAACTTATTTCTCAATTCTAAATGAATAGTCTTCTTTAGCTATTAGTATAAATTTTATTACTTGAACCCAATTGTATGCAGAGTATGGATCTTCTGGAGTTGTTTCAACAAAAATAGATGTGTATAGCTATGGAATTATGCTATTAGAGGTGTTTACAAGAAAAAGGCCAACAGAAGATATATTTGTGTCAGGATTGAGTTTGAAGAGTTGGGTAAGTGAGTCAATGCCACATGCAATAATTCAAGTCATGGATTCCAATTTATTGCAAGGAGTACTTCATGAATATCATATAAATAATATATTAAAATGTACATCCTCCATTCTTGAATTGGCCTTAAATTGTTGCACTGATGTTCCAGAAGTACGTGGCAATATGATTGATGTTGTAGTATCATTGAACAAAATCAAGGCTTTGTTTATGCATGGACAATGATGTTATGTTTAAATAAGCATTAACTTTCTTTCAATTTGTATTGTTATTTGTTCTTTGTTTTTTTATTACATACTTTTAGAATATGTTGTACTCACTATTTATTATATGGTAAAGTGGCCATTTGATCCCTAAATTATAGGTGCAAGAGCATCTATGACCCTAAACTCATTTCTGATATATTTGTATGCCTCAACATTTAAAATCGTAACAATGTGGCCGCTAGCTACCACAACGTAGAAGAATGTTGATCATTTATCATAATAAGAGAGAAGATGGTTTGACTAAATTTTCCCAAGTTGGCAACTAGCTAGTTGTGCATGATAACATTAAGCAAAAGAGTATATGGGTAATTTTAGTCAAAATTGGTGGTAACTTTCTCCTAATGTTTAAACTAGGAAAAAAAATGAATCACTCTAACTTATGTGAACTACCCCATTTGAACTCAACTCCCCCATTTGACATTGGGAAGAATGCATTGGAAGGAACTATTAAGAGAGAAATGGATTGATTGTGCAACATCCAATAATACAAGAGAGGTATGCGATTGAATTGGAAGTAAGAGTAATGGTGTATTTTATATTTTAGGTTTGAATCACTAGGGACTTTTGAGAGATCTATGTCATATACATCATACATCATAGAAAATTGGTCATCATAGGGGCCTATTTTTTTCTTTCAAAAAAATTAAATAAGAGAAAAAAATTAAAAGCCCATCTGTTACTACCCATTTTTTCTTTTAAAATGATTTTCTCTTTAGCATTTTAAATAAATACATTGCCTTTTTTATTTTGTTTTCCATTTGGGAACATTGCAAAAAGTTAAGATTAAGTCGTAGCTTATTCAAAGGTATGTACTACTCACTATGTTAAGTCACTAAATTCAATCATATTGAATATATTTTGATTGCATTTTTTTTCACCACAAGGCTAATGATTCTATTTTATTATTAATTCAGCAAAATACTAGAACATGAGATATGGGTCCTTAAGCAAAATCAAAATACTAGTCTTAAACCACTTGTAGATATACAAATAACTTGTAAATTAATTATTGTCAAATTTGACAAGCCAATTGATGGAGATTACCTAGATCTAAACTTAATGGAATAAGGAGTAGGCTGTAAAGTCCACCTATATAAGACCAGGGTTGAATTGAGTTGAATAAAAACTAAAGCAAATGATGTAAGAATTAGATATAAGTTAGGAGCAATATCACCAAATAAAGCTAAGTGAAGGGTAGAGAAGCTTTTCACAGAGTGTCTATCCTGGTTCAGCTTTAGCCACTTGAGCATACTTTTAATTCCCAAGATATACTGGAGATTTGTCACTAACTCCACCAAGATTAAGCCACACTCTTGGTTGCTTTAGTACAATTCATACTCCTCCTTGAGTCTGTAACTCTCCCTCATAAAATAGTAATATCAAATCCCTTTAAGCTCTCTAAACTTAAGTTTCTATATTTCAAGTGGGTAAAATAGGGATAAAAAAAGTAAGTTCAATAAAGAATTACTACTATCAAAAAACTCTCTCCAAGAGTGAATATGCAATCAATGAAACTCAAGCGTAATAAATATTATAGTAGAGAGTAGGTAAACAAGTAAATGAATAAGCTTGCATATTAACTCAGGTATTCATTCCTCCATTGTCTTCATAAATTCTTGTACTTATAGTTGATGCTTGGTAAATATTCATTAGACTCTTTAATTTAGCCATTAACAACTTCATCCTCTTTCCTTATGAGTTTCTTGGAGATTAAGCCAATAAAATAGTGCTTTTCAGTGTTGTTGCATGTTATCAGTGACTTAAGGAAAGTAATAGTTATATGCGATAAAAGCTTTGATAAAGGGTAAAAGAGGTTGATACCAATAGAGCAAAGACATATAGGTATGAAGATCAATCAAAAAATTGGATAAGGGTTTAGTCTGACCTTTAGTTGTGTTTAAAAGGATTCTAGATAGGTGAACGAGTGACCATAATACTTGGAAGCTGAAAAGATTAATATATGAGATAGCTTTGAGTTGCTCTATAAAAGAAACATGGAATAAAGCTAAATGCTTTAAAGATAAAATGTTAAGGAAAAGATATACCAATATGAACATGACCATAAATTGAAGAAAATCATATAGGTAGGAATCAAACATATACGGTTATTAAAAATAAATACTGGTATTTATAGAAGATACTGGTATAAATTGGCTGAGCATAAACATAGGGTAATGAAGATAACATATGGGTATGAACCTAGGATACCGATATAGAATAGAGATACTGGTATGAATTAGTTATACCAGCATAAAAGGAAGATACAAGTATGAACAAGAACAATCTCAGCAAATTGTTTTTTTCAATAGTTAAGTTACAAGTCAAAATTAATTAAAGGAACATGGGATAATTCAAATAATTATCTCAAGAATCAGCTTATAAAAATGAATGAAAGGACACAGAATACAAATGGATGTTGATAGAACACATTTGTTACACACTTTTATTTTTCAGTTAAGACCCATTTATTAATGTTTGATCACCTCAAAGTGCATTCATTGCATTATATTTGAAAAATCATCTAAGTGTCTAGGTTTAATGCATTAGGGGTATTTTGGTCTAAATTTTTTTTTGAGAAAATAGACAAGAAAAATTGAAAAAGTGCATTTTATGTTCAGTTGATGAGGGGTCAAATTATATTTTTAAAATTTATTTTAGTTTGAGAGTAATTAAATTAAAAGTTAATACTTTCTTAAGTGTCTTAATTTAACCTAGTTTTCGGTTTGCCTTTGTATGAAAATTTTTATATAATTTTGTGAAACCTAGAACTTGATTAATTTAATAAATTCTCCCTTCTAATTATGAATTTAATTCTAGACTTTAATTATATTTTATTATGTCACATATTATTTAATTGAATTATGTAATTTATGTGATATAGGTGGCATGTAACTTGTGCATTAATTTGGCAATTGAAGTCAACACTCCTTGAAATCAAAGCTGATATTTTGGACAATTTTTTATGCTTCATTTAAGGGATTAAATCAGATTGAAAAATGTGGATGATGGATGATGTAACATCTTAAATTTCTTAATCCCAAGATTAGTGGTTAATTGAGGGTAAAGTGGTACTAAGTATGGGATAAGAGATTCGGATAATTATTTAGTGAATTGACTTGTTGATGTGTTGTAGGAGCAGATACAGGTGGAAGGAGTGCATTTCAGGTCAAAGCAAGTGCATGTGGTGAGAATAAATCTCACTATGCCACATGCTGCAGCTTGTGCTATATGTGCTGTAGTGCATGGATTAGAAAATCACTTCTTAAGTCATGAAATATGGTGATTTTCAAAAGTGAAATTTTGAAAACACATGAGAGAAGGAGAGAAGAAGGGCTAAGGAGCTAGAGCAAGTTATTTCAAGCCATTGGAAGGTACTTATAAGGAGCTATGAGATGCTATGGAATGTTATGTGAAAGTGGCAAAAGTTAAGAATGGGTATGTGTTATGTGAAGGTGAATGGAAATGAGTTATGTGATATAAATGCTTTTTTATATGAATATTGCATGTGATTTAAATGAGTTATGTAATGTGAATGTCTATGAATGTGATTAGAGAAAAGGCCAAGTGGGCTAAGATATGCCTAGTTATGGCCTTTTGCACAAAATTGTGAAAAGTAAAAATTGACTGTAGAAGGGTCAAATTTGTGATATATTATATGATTTGTGATGAATTGTAGTCAATCAGGTGTATTAGGTCTCTTTAGACTTGATTAAAGGCCTAGAGTGGTCTAATGAGAGAAAAGGATCGATTTGAGCATTAGGGTGCGCAAAATTTTTAAAAAAAGTGACTTTTACACTCAGGTGTCTAATTTTTGATTGGACCGTTAGATAGTGTCCAAACCTATCTTATTAGCTAGCTTACAAGCTAAGCTTCATGTGGGCGCTTGAATCACTCCGATTGGATGTCATAGGTGAAAATAGCGCACGTCAGAAGTTCATCATTTTTGCTGCTAAAATGACAGCAGAAATTCAGACAGGCATGCCGTGCCGCATGGTGACGCATGTTGCAGTGCATGTCACAGAACAGGCTGAGCATGTGACTCTGTACTATATGCTGCGATGCACGTACTGCACGCCATGGCACCCTTACCAAATTCCAATATGTATTTGTAATGAAAATGCATGCAATTGATATGGGAATGATCATGGGTTATGTCCACTACATCTTAAAGAAATATATGATTTGCTTCTACTATGCATCTGTCTGATTGTATTGTGATTTGAATGGTTTTACAAAATGAATCTTGGGCCTAAGCTTTTCAAATCGAGATGTTTGTTTACTATGCTGATATGTGATGTGGTAACTTTGTAATCTCCTGTATTGAGTGAACATAAGAAGAGGTTACACATAAGAAATTAGACACACATTGGAATCATCTATAAGCCAATAAGATAGTGCCACATTGCAAGTGTGAAAAGGCTCTAAAATTCCTTTTTATTTTATTTTTGTTTATTTTAATTGAGTAGCTAGCTAAAGCAACACCTTGAACACATCCATTCTCACCCAAAATTCTATTTCACACGACCTTATTTTAGCATCTTTTCTATTCTCTCTCTCTAGTTTATCTTGTTCTTTATTTTCTCTACCTTCTCTCTACTTTCTTCATTTTTTTCTAGCACCCTAACCTTTATTTTTGTAACATCCTGGATTTCAATCCCTGGAACTAGTTGATAATCAAGGGTAAATTAGTAATTAGTGAATTGATTGTGGTTTGGATGTTATGTTGATAATTTATGTTGATTAGATGTTTTATTGATAGGATTAAAAGGTAGAAAGACAATCCAAGGCTTAAGCGTAAGCACAAGTGAGATTGGCCTCAGTGTGCCATGCGCCGTGGTGAAAGCTATGTGCGTCAAAGTGCATTGTACTGGAATCACTTAAAGATGACGTGATCAGCTCGTGAAATTGGAAAAGGAAGAGTAGAAATGCATTTAGAGTGGTAGGGAAGTTCAGCTTTGTTAAGGCAAGCCATATCTGGAGCTTTGGAGTCTACTTTAATCAGTAATTTGGGTAAGTATCATGCAACCCTAAGCTTTAATTCTACCCTATTTTTTTGAATTTCATTAGTTAAGAAATCAGAAATCAAATTATAAAGTTCTAAGGTGTTGTAATCTAAAAGAAAGGGATTAAAATGGGATATTGAATGCAAAACTAAGATTTTTTAACTAGTATGGAGTTGAATAGTTAAGTTTTGAGGATTTAAGCTCAAAATAGCCAAAAAGTTAGGTTGAAATTGAGAAATTAGGTGGATGAGTGAGTTAGAAGGTTGTTATGGTCATTTGAATAGCCTATAAGGCTAATGACTATAGGTAATAGATTAATGAATTCAAGAAGTGTTAATTGGACCGTTATGTGTGTTAAGGGATTCAGTTTAGCCAAATCAATGCCTATCTTAAGTGTCAAGAATTGATTGAGGGATACTGTGTTGTGTAGATTGAGCACCTGTAACATTGCTCGTGGGAATCTACACACTTGGAGTCCATAGTGATTGGTAACCCTTAATAGCAAGGGTTAAAGGTAACTAGAGTAACCTTTTTACTTGTTTGTTTGTAAAATTGTTTACAAGTATTTTTATATAACTATATGCATTATGTTGTGAACTGATAGAGTAGCAATATTATGAAAGACTATGCATGTGAGTGTGTGAGTATTGATTGAAATGACTTTGAGATGGCATGTGCATTAACATACATCATATTCACGAGTATATCTTGGATTATAATAAGGGGACGCAGCCCTATCATAAGGAGGTCCAAGAAGTCCTAATGATCTAAAGCGTAGAGCTTAACTCCACCATAACAAATCTAGGATATGGAATGATCTACGAGGTTACCTAGACTAGAGTAGGGGTCTATATAAGGCTAGGAAGTCCTGATGATTCAGAGCGTATAGTTTAACTCCGCCATGACAAACCTAGAGAACACCCATACGCGAAGAGGATTACCTGGTCTGAGTAGTAGTATGATGGGCCTTATTCCTTGTGATTAGAAGTCATGGTCCAAGCATATAGATTACTCTGCTTGGTGGAACTAGGAATGTATTGTATGAGCATAACGAGATTGATGAGAATGAATTCCTATATATGCATATGATATTGCTTTTACTATTATATATGCTACTTTATTGCTTATTTATGATTTTGCTTATTAACCAATAATTAGAGTTACCTCTAAGTTACTGGGACGTATGCCTCATTCCATTACTTTTGAACATAGGTAAAGAGAGCATGAGAAGGCTGGGAAAGTAATCAAGGAAAGAGTAGCCTAACTTAATAGTAGTATAACTACCATTTGTATAAATGAATGTATAATGAGTTGTGATAGTAGAGTTGCCAACTAGGATGCATAAGTGATTGTGTATATGAATTTTTTGTAAAAACCTTGCTTGTATGTGTATATGATGTTACATCTCGCTGAGGGTGCCCCAGTGAGAGGGTACGTGGGTAGGCCTAGATGCTAAACAAGCAAGTGTACGATGTTATGTAACTTGTTTCACTTGTTTGTATGTGAATTGATGTGATATTTATGTATTGATTGTAAGTTGTGTTATTATATGAGAACTTGACATAAATGGTAAGGTGGAGCCCTATTTAGAAGAGTCGAGTATGTTGTGATTCCCAACTATATGGTGAGGCAGAGCTCGATATGTAAGAATTAGAGAGTTGAAAGTGGAATAAGTCTAGTTATATATATTTGAATATATGTATTCCTCATATAAGTCCACAATTATGTAATGTGACATTGAGAGGCTAAAATGGGTAATTGATGTGATATTTATGATATGAGGTGTCAATCAGGTATATGTGGTCTTTAGGGACTTGGTTCAAGGCCTAAAGTGGTGTAATGAGACAAGGAATGAGAATTGAGTGCTTAGGGTGCAAGTTTTTGAAAGAAAAAGTAGCCTTTTGGCACCTGAGTGTTTAATTTTAGATCAAACCGTCAAATCGAATCCAAATTTGTTCCATTAAGTAGTATATGTTGTAAGCTTCGTGTGGGCACTTGAATCACTCCAATCGAACGTCAGATGTGGAAATGGGATATGGTGGAAGTTTGTCTTTCGAGTTGTCATATGATAGTAAAAATTGCTATCATGTACATGTCACAGATAGAAACAGAGTTTGTTGCTTTATACTATATGCTGCGGTATATGGCCCTTTTTAAGGGTTGAGAAGTTATGTCTTATTGAATCGTTTAACTGCATTTGCACTTCTGCTAGTCCTCTTATTTGAATATATATTTTAAGAAATTAAGATCCCGCGATTTGAAAACAAATGAAAGGGCTATTACTCTAATATTACTATGTTGGTAATTGTTGATTGTGTGATTAGGAATGGTAAAGCTCAGTTTAAGTTGGGACTTTACAATTTCTAACCACCAAACCTATACCATTATTGATATCTCTCCCTGCTCATCCCATCCCTTCCATTCTCCCAAGGATCTAAGCTCAATTTCTTCATCAAAGCTTCTATAGATTTTGGCCAAGAGGTGCTTTTCCTAGGGTTCTTGAAGATAAAGATAGTTGATTAAGTTTCTTGGTGGATTCCTAAAGAGATGAAGATAGAGGATGAATCTAGAGCTTCGTTTAGCTAAGTTTCTTGTTTCCTATTCTCTTCTCTTTTTTAATAGATGATTAGATGTCTTAATCTAGAGTTTAATCATCTTAGCTTGTAAATTTTAATTTAAATTTAATCTTGATGTAAAGAGAAGAGGATTGTTTTGGTTAATTTCTTCCTTTTGCTGCCTTGGTGATTTTGGCCACTTCATGTTTAGCACATAGTCTTGTGTTTTTCATTTAGTAAATTACATGTGTTGATGTTACGTAATCTTGTGATGTTAATGCTTGTGTTGTTGAGTAACTTGACATAATCTTGTGGTTGCTCACTTTATTACTTTGGCCATGGCATTTGAAAGGAGAATTTGAGTGATTCACCTGGCTAATTTTTGTACCAATTGGTTAATTGAACTAGGGGCTTTAATCTAAGACCTAAAGAATTTAACTAATTAGGTTAATTGGCTTGTGATAATCTTCCTAGGTCAAGACCGCTTTAGTTAAGAGGAAAGGGAAGCTTAATTTAGCCTAATCACATGAAGATAATGATTCCAAAATAAACTAATCTCTAGGGTTTCACTCTTATGAAAAGGGAAGTTTATTTCACTCACTTTAAATTTAAATTGAAGCTAAGACATATATCTTTCAAATGAAATAAATTCCAGGTCAAAACTCCTTCAGACTTGTTCCTAGTGAATTTTAAAGTTAAAGCAAAGAAATTAGAAACAAAGAAATGTCAAGCTTTATAAGATGTGAATTTTTTTTCCTTTTTTTAAAATTGAAAACAAAACAACACTATGAAAACCTAAAAATGGCAACTTGAACAAACCAAACTCACCAAAAACTTAAGGCATACAATTTATTTTCTAAAACAAAATCAAACTACGGAAAACAAGAAAAACAAAACTAGAAATTCCTAAACTGAGTTTGGTTGTACCTCCCCTACACTTATGCTTTAACAAGAATCACATAAAGCACAAACACATGTAAGAAAAGTGCTCCACATGTGTGAAAAGTGTTAGCAAGCATATACCAATAAGTATATCCACTTGTGTGTTATGTGTACAAACAAAAATTAAGCAATAAGCAAGGATTCAAAGAAGTGATATTGTTATTAAAGACAAAGGAATAAATTTCTAAGGAAATGGAGCAAGGAGCATCACGTGAACACACTACTATAAAAAAGTTATTATAAAAGGGTTATTTTCCTTACTATTTAATGGTTATAAACCATTGAGTAATTTGGCACTGAATATTCTAGAACCCTTTATTCAACGATTTTTTACCGTTAAATATTATCCATTTATTAAACAATTTTTAGTCTAAAACCGTTGAATAAATTTTTAGAATTTAGAAATGAGAAATTGTGAGAGATAATATTCAATGATTCTAGACTAAAAACCACTGTATGTTCTTCTATTATTCAATGGTTATTCACTAATAACCGTTGAATATATGTATTTATTCAGCGGTTCTGTGACGCAATCACTGAATAGTTTTTATTCATCATATTCAACAATTTTCTCTCATAACTGTTGAATATTATGACCTAATTTTTTATATTGGGCAGACTGCATTTGTAGCATCCTCTCTGCATTGTAAATTACAAAATGATATTCTAGCACCCAAACATAAATTCTAGCCAATAATAGTCATGTATATACACATAAATGTACAATGAATTCATGTAAAAAACTTATATACAACTTTAAGTGCTTAAATTAAACTAATTAGTGGCTAAAATATAAAGCTCCAAATCCCAAAAATTGCCTAAGTTTCCTAATTATCACTGCTGCTGGCTGTTAAAACTAAACCATGCTTCGAAAATACCATGTGCTAACTCTTCAAGGACTTGTTTCGTTTGAACATGAGTATATGTGTCACAGTATACGTCCTCGTAGTACTATATGCAACAACAACAACAAATTAAAATCATGTTTATTAAAATCATGTTTATTGATATAAACTAATATAGTATTAATGAATAGGAAGACAATATTTATTACATCATTCGAAAGAATTCCGATTAGAGCATGTTAGATTATGTCCTTCATGAATTTCATGACAATATACCCACAATCCCTGACTTTGTTTGTTTGCTTTGGGCACTACAATTATATAATGGATAAAAATAAAATTAAATAGTTGATTAATAATATGACATGAACTATATAGTGACGTTGCTAATATAATTAATGATAAATACATATACCTTGACAACTGTCTATGATATTGTTGTATCAAACTGACTGCTACCCTTTACTAGTTGTCGAAATTGTTGATCAACATCAGTGTGGTACATGACAATGGCCCTAACGTGAAATAGAAAACTTGACATGAGAAATATTCATATAAAAAAAATTACATACATATACACAAACAAATTAATCAACTTACTGATTAATCATTTCCACAATATGTGGTCTGTTATAGGGATGGCCACTGTGAATAGGGTCAAGGTACCACACCCTCCCAAAAGTTAGATTGATCACAAGTAACATCCAGTATCTCTTATGACAAAAATTACAATTAGAAAGTGCCATATAAATAATTAAATTTTGAATAAATTAAAGTGAAACATCATAAAGTAACTTACCCTTCACAATAAGGTGCTATGAATATTGTCTTCTTGTCGGCACCACGTTGCTAGAAGTACTTTGAAAGCTTCTGAGATATTTCCAATCCTTGCTTAGGACTCATTATGTCATGGCTATAAGGAGAGACCATATGAGGATTGACAAATATAATCGTCCATGTTATATCTCTTCTAGTAAGCATGGTAGTGTAGAGGTTTCTTATATGTTGAAATAAATAGAACAATAAATGATTAAAAAAAGTGTAAGTGTGTGTGTGTGTGTATAGCTAAACATTTAATGAAAGGTTTCAAAAACATACCTCATATATAAGTTACATAGAATAGTGGTAGCCTCTGCGTGGTTGAATAAATCATTCAACACTTCATTGTTGACTTGGTTAAAAGACTGTGGATCAGCATACATGTTCGATGGGAAAGGGTATAGCACTCCTTCTTACATCTCGGTATAGGTCTTAAGCAATTGTCGATTTTTGTCATGTATGACTTGACGCTTAAAGGCTTGAGCCTGAGGAGCTATAAGCAAATGGGCTTGGGGGAGAACTAGTGTCTTTTGGGAAAATGTAATAGACTCCTTAGATTTATCAGAGCTCTTCTTATCATTTCCCCTCTTCCACTTAGTAGTGAATGTTTTCATAGCCGCTAGTGCTTTCTTTTCCACCGACTTATCAATAAGCTAATTTTTCCAATATATATATAAGATAGTTAGATATCAACTACAAAAAAATGCAAAAGAAGTTAATTTTCAATTATGAGTTTAACAAATATACCTTTAGAGATGGTACTAAAATACGAAGAAGATGAATTGGCCTTGCAATAAAACTAAGCAATGCATCTACTATTGTCCTTACATCCGAAATAGGGTAGGGTAGATCATGATTAGGATCCTTAGCTGTCTTTAAAGAGACTTTCACTGTCCCTTCAGGGATTATTCATTGTGAAGCATCACTTGCCTAGCAATATTGTATATGCACCCCAGTGCAACCACATATCTGTCTTCTACCAAACAATTAACATCAGCCTCACTCTACACAAATTAAAAAAAGAAAAAAAAATTATGTGAGATAAACAATAAAAGTAGTATTATGTGCAAGACTACAGTAAAATGAATAATAATACCTCAAGTAGGAGATGAGATAAGACTGTGCAACTATCATTCACATTAGGGCTACTGTCGCCCAGTGGAAGTGCTAACTTATGCCAATTCAACAGCATGTCTATGAGTCTAGATTGTTCTTGTATCTACTGCTTCTATTTTGCTAGCTCTTGCCTCAACTCTTGAACCTCAACAGAAGAAGTAGCCTTTTTACTGTGCTTGAACCCATCTCTAGAGTAATCTTTTCTTATGACCCCAAAGCCAATGCCCCGAACTCAACTGGGATGGTTAGTATTCCCCAATGACTTCTCTAATATATCCTCATTAACAATTTGAGTGCCTGCTAATGCCTCCTGAGTCAAAGTCTCCTGTGAAGCAAAAAAAGCAAAGTGGATAAGTAAAAATTAATAACATTATATCAATATATCATTAATACTTACTATTGTTTTGACAACCGCTTTTGTTTTTAGGTTGTCAATATTGCCTTCTTTATTTTTTCAAGTCTCAGCCCAAATCTTGCCACAGGATATAGAACCCTCCGATGCCTGCTCTTTTTCAATCAAGCCCTTTTCAATGCTCGTATATCCCTTGCGTCCAACCTTATATGTATATTCATTCTTTTTCGCCAACTCTTTATTTTTAGTGCTTAATACCTTTGAGGAAAAAAAAACATGACAAGTCAATTAAAATAAAAAGGAGTTGACAACAAAAGCAACAATACATAAATTGTCGAAATGAGGGAACGAATTGTATCTTCGATACCCTCTATGTTAGGGTGCCAAGAATTTACGAGTAACAAAACTTCTAAAAAATCTTAGGGATATCCCAACTTTTTATAAAACAAACTTCTTGCACCTGTCCTCAATCTCAAATCCTAACTGCAAGATAAACATGTCAATTTAAATAAACAATTACAAAACAAGTTTTAAAACATAAGCAAAGTGATAGTGTCTTATTGTCAAAGTTCTCCACACTGCATCCTTCATCACAGGAGTTGCATTCTTCCAAGATTTCAAAGTAATAGGCACTTAAGACTTTGCTGCCATGCCAATATAATTGATGAAGTTATGACTGTCAACTACTTAATTCTTATTGTTTCCCTTGACGGTTAAATTTCTTCCTTCATTTCTTGCTTTAGTAACTTCTTCCATCACAACCAACCTCCTCTTCAATTATTCTTCTTGCCTATCAAGGTCAGCCTTCTTCTTAATCGGGTCATCATTTTGCCTACTTGGACTATTGGACCTAGAGCCAGTGTCAAGATGATCATGCTCAGTAGCCATTTACCTATGAAAGCAATAATAATTAAGATTAAATAAATAAAAAAAGAATAAGTCAAAAAACAAATAAAAAATAATAACAACACATGCACTTTCTTTAATAAGTTAATAATAACATAACTACCTGTTTATATTGTTCATTTTCTTTATCTTGTTTTAACTACTTTTTTAACTAATTTCTTCTTCACTTTAACAACATTCTTCTTTTGTTGAATTGATTTCCCCTTCTAGAAATCTAAATTCCCTCATTATGATCATGTCTTACGTGGAAAGCATTATCTTCAATACTGTCTACACCATCATAATTTTCAAATGATGTCCTATGAAATGGATCAACTTCAACCTCATTATTTCTTTGACTTTGCTCGTTTTCTGCATCTTCTATTTCTTCAACTTCCTTATTACTTCACAAAATAATAGACCATTTCTTATCAGCAGGATCATAGACATAAAAAACTTTTTTGGCTTAGGAAGGAAAAATGAAAGGATCCTTTGTGAACCTTTTCTTGTTTAGATTTACTTTAATCAACCCAGAGTTATCGACATCTACCCTATTCTTATATTCAACCCACTTGCAACCAAAGACTGAAACTCAAAAAGAGATGTAATCTAACTCTAAAATGTGCTCAATTACCCTGAAGTAATGCATTTTTATATAAATGGGTATTTATCTTTCATACTAGAAATGCACATGCTATCACCTATGGTGGATACACTACTATTTTGCATCATGCTTTAGCATCATGCTCCTTTGTGTAGAACTTGTACCCATTACTAGTATAACTCATGTAAGAGAAGACATGTTTTCTCAAACCTTGTGCCAACCATCTTAATCTATTAGGAACTGAATCAGATCGGCATTATACTTCCCTTTGATATGCTCTCTCAACTAGCAAATGAACTGTTTATTATGTAGTTTGATGATCTAACTCTCTAATTGATGATGGTGCTGCCTTTTTAGCTTTGCCTTGTAAATTTTTGCATATTCATCAATCTCTAGAGAGTTGTACAGCACAAAAGGTGTACTTTTTTTCATTGGTCACTTAAGATAATGATAACTTTTCTTCCCATAGTCTATTCTATAGCTTCATGATCAATATCTCTTGAATTCTTTAAATATTGACTGCAGAAGTGAATAGCCTCTTGATTAATATATTGTTCAACAATGCAACCTTCTGGTCGACTCTAAATTTTCACATACCCTTTCAATACTTTCATATTATGCTTAAAGAGGTACATCTACCTTAAATAAGCAGGGCCGCATAATTGTGCCTCCCTACCAAGTGAATGGTCAGGTGGACCATGGTATCAAAAAATGTAGGAGGGAAAAACACCTCCAACTCACATAATGTTTGCACAATTTAGCTTTGCAACTTCGGTAACTTTTCAGGATTAATTACTTTCTATAGAGGCACTTAAAGAAGTAACACAGCTTTATGTTTGTACCTCACACATTATCAGGTAAAATACCACGTATAGCCACTAGAATAAAATTTTCTATTAAAATATGGCAATCATGAGTCTTTAAACCTTTTAACTTTAGGTCCTTTATTGAGACAAGGTTTTAACATTTGAAGAGTAGCCATTTAAAAACTTAATTGTAGTAAGAAACTCACATAAATTTCCTTTTTTTTATAGACAATGTGTGGGCTACTGCTTGAAGAAATGTACAAGCTCCCTTCTCATGTGGTGCCAATTCTTCTCTTATTCCCATTTTAACCATGTCTAACCTTATATTGATGCTATCCTTGGTCTTTCCTAGAATATGAAGCAACATCCCAACAAGATTATTGCACAAAGTTTTCTCAATATGCATCAAATTGAGGAAGTGTCATACATTTAAGGACTTCCAATATGGCAACTTAAAGAAAATTGCTCTTTTCTTCTACCCGCTTGTTCCAACATGCTTCACAAATGGTTTGTCAAATTCAATATTGAGGTCTTTTACCTTTTGAAACAACTCTTCACTAATTAACTACTTTGGTGGCTCTTCTTCTATTTTTCTATTAAAAGACTTTTTCCACCAACGATATCGATGTTTATTACCTAACCATCAGTGATGTCCAAGGTATATATTCTTCATACCATGCTGCAATCTCATTGAATGTGTTCCTTCTTCATAAATAGGAAATCCAAGTTGTCCTTTAATACTATACCTTGATAGATTACCATATACTGGAAAGTCATTGATTGTACCAAAAAGCATGGCTCTTAAATTGAATATCTCTTCTCTGCAAGCATAATATACCTCCACACTCATCTCCCACAACAACTTTAAGTCTTCAATTAATGGTTCTACGTAAACATCTATGTCATTCTCAGGTTGCTTGGGCTTCAATATTAGTAAGGATAACATCATATGCTTCCGCTTCATGTAAAGTCAGGGAGGAAGGTTAGAAATGACCATCATCATAGGCCATGTACTATAAGTACTGCTCTATATCCCATGCGGGTTCATCCCATCAGTAGATAATGCGAGGCATAGGTACCTATCTTTTTTTTCAAACTCAGGGTACTTTCAATCAAACCTTATCCATTGAGAAGAATCAACTAGATGTCAAATCTTGTCATCTTTAATCCTTTTATCTGCTTGCCATATTAAATTCTTTGCCTCTTGACGTATGCTATAAAAACACCTAAATCTTGAAATAATAGGAAAATAGCACATTGCCTTCTTCGGACTCTTCCCATTTTGCCTATAATGTGATGTGTCACACTTAGGACAGTGGGTTAGCTCTTTATATTTATTTCTAAACAAAATGCAATCATTAGGACAAGCATGCATCTTCTTATAACTCAGGCCAACTATGTGTAACACCTTTTTTGCATTATATAGCCAACCCAAAAGCTTGTTATTATTCAGTAGCTTTTGTTTGATTAGAGAAGCTAAGCTTGAAAAACTTGTATCACTCCACCCACTTGCTACTTTCAAGTTGTACAATTCTAACACAATGGACAATAGAGTGAACTCAGTACAAAACCCTCATACAAAGGTGTCTCTGTATCATTGTTCAACCTTTTAAACTTGTCTAGAAAATTCTTGAGTTCATCTTCCATCACATCAATCAATTCTTCATGATAATTAGCCTCATATGCATTTGTGTCAAAAGATGGTGATGATGAAAAACCTTTTCATATACCCTCGGCTACTATTATTCACATCTTTATGTGTCTTTCTATGCTTTACCCAACATTTGTAACTCTGATCAATTCCATACTTAAATAAGTAAAGTTTGCATGTCTTAGGAGAAACTGACTTCACATTGCCACAACTTAAACAAGGATAAAAAAATTGCTCACAGTTTTTTGCATTATTTACCACAAACTTAACAAATTCTGCCACCCCATCCTAATATTCTTTAGATAGGCGATTGGCAGACATTCACTTCTTATCCATAATGTCTTTATTTAAGAAAGATGGTAAAGATAGGAAAGCATTTAGTGAGTCACAAGTTTAATTACTTCAACTACGCTTATATTTGTTCTTTTTAAGGGCAAAATTAAAATTAAAAAAATCAACAGCATAATGATTTCAAATAAGTATTCCTCAGGCATTATGACTTTTCTTTATACTATTTTAATCTATAAAATTTTAAACTAATTTAAGAAACAAAATAAAAGTATAATTAAACTCCCACCAGACCATAAAACAACTTTAACAATGCTCATATTTGCAAGACTAAAATTTTAAAAAAATTTGGTAGCATAACAGCATAAAACTAAGCATTTCCCAAGCTTATATCCCTCTTTTAACAAATTAAACATTATAATAATAATAAATTCATATTAAAAATCACTCAATCAATCATATTTAATAATTTCACAATTCAAATTTTAGAATTGGCATCAGACAGAGCATTTTTATTCAACCAAAATTCAAGCACATTGTATATGAAATCATCCTCACTTTAAATAATCATAACCTATTCAATCTATGTTCAAATAAACTACTTAAATTTTATACAATTTCTTTAAAAAAAAACTAACCTGTTTTTTTTTGTTTGCCAATGTAACCCACAAACGTAAGGAACCACAATTGAAGGGAGATGAACCATGAACCTAGCAACTAGAATGGAAGAGGAAGATAAAGATAGGAAGAGAGAGAGGAAGAGAGAGAGGAAGAGGAAGAGGAAGAGGAAGAAGGAAGAAGAAGAGGAATAGAGCACTTACGTGTTTGCACACCATACAATAGAAGACAAAAATGGCAACGAAGGCAAGCGACGGCATTCCAACGGTAGAATATGGAAAGGTTTAGCTGGAAATGTGTACTCGGTGCTTGGGGAAAGAGATTCGATAGTGGGTATTTAGTTTTGTAGATAGAAAATAAGGTTTTAAGCATCCGAAGAATAACGGCTTCGTGAGATGAAAAGGGCATTTAAAAGTTATTATTTAATGGTTCCTTAACAGAAACCATTAGATATTCTAAGAATTTATTCAATGATTCTGCTTAAGGAACTGTTGAATAATCCAATGACATCATCATAAGCCAGTTTTTAAAGCATTTACTCAACAGTTGTGTAATTTAACCATTGAATATTCCAATGGTTTATTCAACGGTTGTTTTTAGGGAACTGTTGAATAATATAATGATGTCATTAGGCACTTTTTTGAAGCATTTACTCAATGGTTTTTATATTTAACTATTGAATATATATAAATTTATTCAACGGTTATATTTTTAATTGTTGAATATTAGCTTTTTGAAATCTCACCTTTTTTTATTTAATGTTTTTTCTTATAACCGTTGAATATAAGGCATTATATACACCCTATTTTTTAGTAGTGACAACAACAATTGACAAGAAAGTTAGAATAAGTACTTTGAAATAAAGCCAACTCATCTTTAAATTCATCAAGATTAAAATCATTACCATCTATATTATTGTTAGGCTTTGTACCATCATTTCCTTGAATTATTACTCTCTTTCATCCTGAGTCATCTTTAAGTCCTTGCATATCCTTGCTTTGCCTTGTTCCTCTTCAAATTCCTTGTCCAACCTTATACAATGATGCTAGAAAAATTTTCAAATTTGAGTAATCTCCTTCATGCACCAATTCATCTCTCTTCACAGCTTCTTTGTTTAGGTAAATGTCCTCACTTGTTTTAGTAGTTTCCAAGGCCTCAATTGTTGTTTTGAATAGGCTTCCATCCTCATGCTTGGGCATCCTAAGAACATCAAGAGGAGGATGGTTGCCTATGCCCTTAATACCTACAACACAAGGAGAAATACCTTCCTCCTAATTAAGCATAGCAATCTAAGAAGATAAATTCAAATCATCCATAAGAGATATGTCCAAAGGAAAATCCTTATCAAGCAATCTAGACTCAATTTATTTACAAATCTCACATGAAACTCCATCAATGTTAGCACAATCAATACTAGGCTCAAAATTAGATGACAAAGTATCACATAAAAGAGGCAAAGACAAAGCATGCTCATCTACTAAGTCATCGACAATAATTTCAATAGCATTTAGGCCTAGCAAAGAATAATCTTCATAAGGACGTTTCATGGCTTCATAGATATTAAAGTAAACACTCTCATCACCACATTTAAGCACCAATGTGCCCTTGTCCATATCAATAAGTGTCGTTGTGGTCCTTATGAATGGCCTTCCCAAAATAAGTATGTCCTCCCCATTCCCCTTACTAGCCATATCTAAAACATAAAAGTCAACCAAAAATAAAAGATTTTTCACACTATTGGCTAATTGACAAATCATGTTAGTGGCATGCAAACCATCAATTTTTAGTAAAGCATAAATGAAAGATGGCATCACATTTATTGTTTCACCTAAATCAATCAATGCATGAGAAAAATCTAAAGGACCAATTTGGAAAGGGATATTGAAGGATTTGGAATCCTTCCACTTTATTAGAAGTTAGGGCTTCATGACAGCACTAATAGAGGATGGCAATTGTACTTTAGCATTGGGTTTAAATTTCCTCTTATTTATGCAACACTCCTTAAGAAATTTAGCATATTTAGGAATGTTTTTAATCAAATCTAAAAGAGGCACATTCACTTGAATTTTATAAAAGAATTTCATCATCTCTTGGTCTTGTGGTACTTGAGCTAGTGATTTGGATGCTTGGGCTTGAGGAAAAGGCAATTTCCTTACAATTTCTTAACTTGGTATAGCTCTTTGACCCTTCTTCTCCTTCCCGTGTTGCTGGACATTCACATTTTGGTGCTATATAGTGGCATTTAAAGCTTGATTTCCTTGCTCTTTTGGCTCCTTTTGAGGTAGGGGATCACTATAGACTTGTTCCACACCTTCCTCATCTTCATTACTACAAGAAATAACATCATTAGAGCAAGAATCTGCATTAAAATAATAAGAGGTGCTGGAACAAAATTTCCAAAATTGACATTTTCATGAACAAGCTCATTTTCAGCATTTTGACTAACTATTTTTCCACTTTTAAGCTCAATGCCATTTATAGAAGACTTAAGATTAACAACCGTATTGCTAGGCAAAGTAGGTTGTTAAGTATTAGTAGAAGAAATATGGTTAGTTAAAGCACTCATTTGCTTACACAAAGTATCTATGGCATTCTTCATACTAGACATATCATCATTTGTGGCTTTGTTTTGAGCTTCTTGAGCCTCCCTATTACTCTTGACATCATTTAACAGCAACTCAAAATTTTTGGATAGCATGGTATTGTCATTAGAAGGTGAAGAAAATGGTCGCTCAATTAGTACAAGTTGCCTAAAAGAACTAGGTGGTTGAGAGTAGGAATCATTACCTTTGCCTTGATAAAAATCTAAGGCACTACCTTGTCCATATGACATTGAGTTGTCATAGTTTAGGTACCTTTAGATTCCCCCTCCTTAGTGTTCTTGATTTAAGGCTCCACTTGGATTAGCATAAGACAAGTTAGGATGATTCCTCCAAGTGGGATTGTATGTGTTACCATACATGCCTTGTTGACCTCCTTCTTGGTGATTTGCCCTATACATAGCATTCAACTCATGAGTATATTCATATTGTAAAGGACAATTACCATCATTATGCATAGAAGAGTTACAAAAAGAACAAGACATAGGAGCCATAACATTGTAAGGAACACCAACATTTGACATACTCCTCAAATTAGTATTGGCATTTGCATTTATTTGTGGTGAAATGAGCTTTTCTATTCTATATGCAAGGTCATCTAATTGTAAGCTAGAAAAACCATTAGTAACCAAAGCCACTTTAGGTTCCTTCAACCCATATTGAGCTCTATTTTATGCCATTTTATCAACTAATTCCCAAGCTTTATTGGGAGACAAATCACTAAAGGAGCCATTATAGGCGGTATCTAGACTCATCTTATCTCTGAGCAAGAGACCATCATAGAAATATTGAACAAGGTGCTCACTTGGGATTTGATGATATGGACATCTAGCTAACATAGATTGGAATCTATTCCAATACTCAAAAAGACTTTCATCAAAATTTTACACCATGCTTATGATTTGTTTTCTCAAACTTGCTAGCTTAAATGATGGAAAGAATTTATTCAAAAACATGTCTCTCAACTCTTCCCAAGTGTGTATCTTAACATGAGGTGGAAAGTTCATAAACCATTCCTTAGTATGAGACTCAAGACAAAACACAAATGCCCTAGCTTGAACATCATCTATATGAGCACCTACCAGTTTCATGGTATTGCACACAAGATATAAAGAATGCAAGAATCTGTGATAATTCTCAACTGGTAACCCATGAAATTTAGGCAATACTTGAATAAGAGAATGCTTAAGCTCAAACATATGGTCATGTTGAGGAATGTATAGACCATAGGGATTGGTATTTCAATTAGGAGAAGTAAGTTGCCTGATGGAGATCTCATTATTTGGAGGATGATGCATGCCTACTTCTTCCCTAAATGCATGGTTATGATTTTCCATGAAGTTCCCTTTATTTCTTAGGTTTGGTAGATGGATTTGAGTGTTGTCCAAAGCTAGAATTACTAATAGACCCTCAAGATTTACCCTATTCCCTTGGTTTACAATCCCAAAATTTTGGTTTTGAACACTTTGAAGCATAGGATTGACATTAGGGTTAGGATTTGGGTCATTGTTGAAGTCCCTGGGCATTCCTAAATGAGCAAGATTAATGTTGTGATTAGGAACAGCCATAGAGGATTCTAGAAAAAGAGGGTTATCAATTGGATTTCTCTCTTTTCTTATCCTCCTCAAGGTTTTCTCAATCTCTTGGTCAATTGATATTGGCTTACTAAGTCTCCCATGGGTCATGCAATGTAATACAAGAATGAATAAGACACAAGAACAAAAATCAACAAGAAAAACACAATAAATGCAAAAAAAAATACATCTAAAGCTGGTTCTAAAAATCAAAGACTCAAGGAATGCAAAACACACAAAAAACTTGCAATGCAAGCAAGCAAAAGACTCACAAGCAAAGTAAAAGAGAAAAGTAATATTTGTTTCCTAAAATTAGAGAGAAATTAAAAAATAAATAAAACATAAAATTAACTAAAATAACGAGTGAATTCAGCACCAAAATAATTAAGAGAAGATTTTAGAAATGCTCAAGAAAAATCTTTTCCCAAAACTGGATGTTCTAGAACTCTGCTTTCTGCCTAGTCTGCTTGTCCAATTTCTACAGATAAATTCCCATGAGAAAATGACCTGAAAATTTAATTTTAATTAGAAAATATACTGAAAACCAATATATAAAAATTTCAGAATTTTTCAACCATCCAATACTTCCCATTTTTTATTGAAATTTAGGCTACAGCAATCTGGAAACAGAATTTCTTCCAAATTGACCCTATGAGCTTCGTCACTTGTTTTAAACAAGTTAGTGACTGAATCACAAAAAACTCAAAACACAAAAAATGAAGCTAAGATACTGAGGAGAAATCTGAGATTTTAATGGACACTTTTGGACTTGTACAACAAAAGTTATAGGCATACAAATTTAATACAGAGTCCTAGATTTTTCCAGAAAAGTGTATTTGACCTTATGTGCTTTGATAATTCACACAGAATAGTATACCAATCCAAATGACACAACACCACTTTTTTTAAAAGCTAAGGTATAAATATTTTTGTGCACGAGTTTTTCGAATTTTTCCCTAAAGAGCAGTTCCCAGTGAATTTTACAAATTTGTCCAGGAAAGCTAGGAAAACAATTTTCATAGAGTTGAACCTTTAGTAACCCAAACTTCACAAAAACATCAAAAATCACGAAAATTCACAAAAAATAAAAAAATCACAGAAGTAACAAATTAAACACAAATCAACCCTAATCAAATCCTAGCCTTGTCTCCCCGATAATGGTGCCAAATTTTGAACTAAGGTTGTCGCTATCCTAGCAAAATAATACTAAGTTATATTAATATAGTATTAGTGTGAACCTAGGTCAATATCTATGAGGAGGCTTAGTTGAAAATTTAGGTTTGAAGTATGCTACAAGGTAAGGATGATTTGGGACATATTTAACCTCAACTAAATGAGCTAACTAATGTAACCTCCTCCCATATCCCCTTGATATAGGAGAAAGTTAACCCAAATCACGACATTAATCACAACAGTCAGAAATTAAATAATTTGTTTGAAAAGCTTTGGCCAAAGACTTGTTTTACAAAATCATTAAAGTCATACCATATTAGAGCATTATACAGTAGAAAGCAATTAGTTGCATTCACATTACTCAGTGCATGCCATAAAAACCATAAAATTAAGTTGGAAAATAAGCCATCGACATGTGGCACAAAGCCAAACGTCCATCTCTCTATGACATACACTGCGGCATGTGACACCATACGCCGTGGTGCGCCAGTCTGAATTTTCTGCTATCATTTGACTGCAAAAATAATGAACTTTTGGTGTGCGTCATTTTCACATACGACATCCGATTGGAGTGATTTAAGCGCCCACATGAAGCTTATCTTATAAGCTAACTAATGAGATATGTTTAAACACGATCTAACAGTCTGATCAAAATTTGAATACCCAGGTATAAAAAATACTTTTTTTTGAAAATTTTACACACCTAAGTGCTCAAATTGACCCATTTCTCTCATTAGACCACATAAAGCCTTGAACTATGTCCAAAAGGATCTAACACATCTGATTAAACACTATATATCACATACATATACATATATCAAAATCTGGCTATTCAACAGTCTATTTTCACTTTTCACAACTTTTCATAATTTACCATCACTTGGCATAACTTAGCCTACTTGGCCCTTTTCCTCATCAAAATTACATCTATCCATATTCTCAATGTAATGCCCTCTTTGAAATTACTATATGCTCCACTACAATCAATCCTAATAAAAATCATTCTTTGAAAACTTTGAAAAACTTGGGATCCTAAGAAAAGATGTCTAAAAGTCATTTTACAATCACTCAGGTTATAAAACCCTAATACATAACAGAAGCAATAAATATAAGTATATCAAAGACTAAGAAAATAGATGCATTTCATTAAAATTAAGTCAAATTTAGGATCGTGCACCATGGCTTGTGCCACATGCTGATAGGAAATTAGTCGTTTATCCTCAAAATTAAAATAAAGGTGACCCTAATGCAATATAGGGTCAACCCTATGTCATCTCTCAAGGAATGATTTTAAGTTTAATTGAAAGTTATCTAGTGAAACAAATCAACAAAAGTTTGTAGGAATTTAGTTACCTAGCTAATTATCTAAACTAATTACCTAATGTGCAAGCAATTAAAATGCTAGTGAAAGTAAGTGAAATGAACTTCCCTTTTCACAATAATGGAACCCTAGAGATTAGTTAATTTTGGACTCATTATCTTCTCATAATTAGGCTAAGTTTAGCTTCCCTTTCCTCTTAACTAAAGCTGTCATAACTTAAGAAAATTATCCTAAGCCAATTACCCTAATTAGCTAACCTCCCTAGGTCTTAGATTAAAGTCCATATTTCAATTAACCAATTAGTGTAAAAATTAGCTAAGTGATTCACTCAAAATCTCCTCTCAACAGCCACAGTCAAAACAACAATGTGAGTAACTACAAGATTATATCAAGCTACTCAACAACACAAGCATTAACACCACAAGATTATACAATATTAACATAAGTAATTTACTAATTGAAAAACACAAGATTATGTGCCAAACAAAGAGTGGCAAAATTCAGTCATGGCTGTCCAAGGAAGAAATTAAATGAAACAATCCTCTCTTTTTACATCAACATCAAATTCAAATTAGAATTTACAAGCTAAGATGATTAAACCCTAAATTAAGGAATCTAACCATCTAGTAAAAAGAGAAGAGGATAGGAAACAAAATAACTTAGCCAATTTAAAGCTCAAGACTATCCTCCATCTTCATCTCTCTAGGATTCCATAAAGAAACTTAGCCAATCTTCATCTTCAAGAACCCTAGTGATTGCTTGTGAAGGCCAAACTCCATAGCTCTTGAATGATGGAAATGAGCTTCAATCCTTGTGAAAATGGAAGGGATGGAATGAAAATGAAGAGAGGAGAAGAATGGTATGAGTTTTGTGGAGGTTTGGTGGCTGTAAATGGAGGTTAGGGTGCTGGAAAATGAAGAACAAAAGAGAGAAAATAAAGAACACTATGAACGAGAAAAAATGTGGAAGATGAATGAGATGAGTATTGGATCTAAAAATTAGGGTGAATGGCATGCTCCTAAGTGTTTTTCCATCAGCTGAATACTCAATTAAAAAATGGAAAAATAAAATAAAAAGAAAATGGGAGCTTTATCACACTTGCAAGGTGGCACCCTCCTATTGGTTTGTAGATGATTCCAATGTGTGTGTAATTTCTCATGTGTCATCCACATCATTTAAGCTGATTTAATATCCTAAAAGTAGCATAAATCACGTGCAAATGCTCAGCCATTGACCTCAAGGAGTGTTGACCTCAATTGCCCAATTGATGCACAAGTCACATGCCACCTATATCACATAAATCACATAATTCAATTAAATGGCATGTGATATAATAAAATCTAATTAATACCCAGAATTAAATTCATAACTAGAAGTGATAATTTATTAAATTAACCAATTTTTAGGCTGCATAAAATTATATAAAAATTTTCACACAAAAGCAAACCAAAAACTAGGTCAAACTAAGACACTTAAAAAAGTGTTGACTTTTTTATTTAATTACTCCCAAACTAAAATTAATTTTAAAAAAATAATTTCACCACTCATCAACAGGACATAAAATGCAATTTGTCAATTTTTCTTGTACATTTTCTCAAAATTTTATTTTTTGGACCAAAATGCCCCTAGTGCACTGAACCTAGAAACTTAATTAAAATTCCAAATTTAATACAATGTGTGCACTTGAAGGTGATAAATAATTAATAAAAGGATCCTAAATGAAAAATAAAAGTGGGTAACAAATGTGTTCTATCACATGTACCACGGCATGTGGTACAGAGACCACAGCTGTTCGCTCTATGACATGCGCCATGGCATTGCAGGTACATACACTGTAGCACACACACCTAAAATTGCTATCGTTTTGTAGTTTTTAGTGCAAACTTCAAATATGCACCATTTCCTCATCTGATGTCTGATTGAGGTGGTTTAAGCACCCACACGAAACTTGTTTTGAAATCTAACTAATCACACTAGTTTCATTTTAATCTGATATTTCTATAAAAAATTGGCCACCTAAGTGCATTTCGGCTGTTTTATGCTAAAATTTTGCCGCTCAAGCATCTTGATTTGAAACCAAACATCATTAGCCACTTTTTGGGCCTTGACCACATCTAGATGGACAATACACACTTAATTGACCATACACATGCACAATATAACACATATACACATATTTGGCCTGTAAACTGTCCATTTCACACTTTTGGGCCAAAATCACATTTTCCTTTTCAATCTCATATAAGGCCAAATCACCATACATACACTTCTAACTTCCTGTATTCACACATGTACACATTTCACATTCATCCACTAGCCTATTCTATCATTTCACTATACACACACATACAAGGGGTTAGGGAGTTCAAAATCACCAAAACACCATAGTCAATACGTTATGCACATATTTTGATTCCTAAGGTAACTTATACATATTCATAATTAACAATTTACAAAGTCATTACACCAATTCTTACAAAGGCTTAAGCGAGAAATATCAACTCAGCCTATGTCCTTCCCCTTTAAACCACTAGTGCCAGAACCTAAAAAATTTAAATAACCACGAGTGAGATAGAAATCTCAGTAACCAATATAGTTTATTAATGCCCATTACCATAAATAACTATGCCAAAGTAATGAAAATCATAGTATAGCATATATATGTATAGTATATTCTAGCTAAATCATCATTTTCACATATAAACCATTTTTCACACACTTTTACACCTTAGGATGACCATCTATCCACCGATCCTCCAAAGGTCCCCGACATGAAACCATAGGCTCTCCTAGATCAACCACTTGTTGACCCAAGCATACTTTTAATAGTAGAAACACCCGGCCAAAGGTAATCTAACCTACTTATGGACTATAGTTTCCCTCTTCACACACTTGTGATAGAGACGTTGTTGACTTCTAAACGCACACTAACAAGCATTAGGGGATTGTCAGACTGCCTGGTTATCCCATAGTAATAGTCCCATAATATGTTATACCAGATTACCCATGGTAGCAGCCCGTATAACATTACAACGGATGTCCCATGGTGCCAGCCTGACCATATGGATTTTTTACTCACTTCTCCCCACACACATACACCTCCACATATCTTGGGTGAACTCCCACCCCCTATGATCATACTATTTTCATAATTTTCATTGCTCTTTCACATTTCCATAACATATAATTTCATAACATATATATATATATATATCAACTGCAATCAATAACTTTTTAGATTTCATTTCACAAATAAATGTTCATGCTAAAACCATTTTCAATATCAAATCATGCATAAAAATCACAACACTAAATTTCTCATTTTGCATTTACTTTTACACAGTTATAACAGTTAATAAACACAATAAACTACATAGTTACCTTAATCCTTCTATTTGATAGAAAGGTTTACCCGTGTAATTTCCTTATTCAAAACTCTTTTTGCTTACTTACGCATCACACACTAGAATTTAAACAAAATTGTCATTCACAGTCAATTTCATTTTTGACAAAAAGTGCTAATTACCATAATTAAACACCCAATCGCTATCATTTCCCTAATTCACACTTGATTACACACATTACCACTGATTACCTCTTACTACAAGCTTTTACCTTCAACTAGCTAACTTTCTCTCACTACTCTCTCTAGATTGGGGCAATTTGTACCTACAGCTTCAAAGTTTTATTGCTCTAATTCAAACCAGTCACCAAGTACTAGTTTAGTTCAAAAGAACCTTTTGATTACTATAGGGTAAGAAATCAACTCCTCAAAACTCCTAAATTCAATTTCTCACTAGTTAAAACTAAAAGAAAAAAGGGTAGAATCAGAGGTTAAGGCAGTTCAAGACTTACCTAATAAGTAATAGGTTGAAAATGTCATCCTTACTCACAAAATCACTTGCCCTAGCATAACCTGGACACTTCTCCATGCCAAACTCTCTTACTCTTATTTCTCCCTTTTGTTTCATGAGCTGGACACATCTTACCTTATTAAAGTTCTACACCATGCACTGTGGCGCATCTATTCTCCATTGCGGCACGTGCCACAGTGAGGAAAATCCTCACTATGCTCACACGCTCTGTTCCAGATTCGACTCTTCCACTCGTATCTGTTCATACAACATCCCAATAAGTAAAAATAACACTTCACTATCTATAGCATCTCATATTAAATCACCAATTCATTCTATAATCAGTCATTAACGTAGGATGAAAAATTTAGGATGTTACACTCAACACAGTCACAACTCAATCTTAGACCTAAATTACTCATTTCATCATAATTTCACACATGGTTTAAGATTCACCACCAATCTCTACATTTTCAATAAAACCCATATCAAACATTCAATACATGCATGCAAACTCTTATAGCAACTTATATACACACGTATATATATATATATATATATAAGTTCTTAGTTCATTGCACAATACTCTGAGCTAACATAGCTTCAACCACTCTAAGTTGGTCCAGACTATTTTTCCTTACCCTGATCACTGCTTTGACTTATAAAAATGTAACCATAGGGGTGAGATAAAAATCTCAGTTATAGAGTAACTCACTCATATTGACTATCACATGTAACTATATGAAAGTAAAGTATAATATATTATTTAACATAACATAATCAAATGTTTCATTTCAAATACCACTTTTATACTTGTTTCACCACTTTTCTCCACCTTTCCACTAATATAGTATATAGCAACATATAGCATGATCACTACCGACCGAGCCTCTAAATCACCCTGACATGAAACCATAGGCTTGCCTTAGACCAATATACACTCTCATTGGCCTTGAGCTTACCTTTAATAGTAGAATTACCTAGCTAAAGGTGTTCTATCTCACTTCCAAACTATGGTTTTCCCCAATACACACAATGGGATATCATTGACTCCAACACCATATCATAAAGACACTAAGGAGTCCTGTAACATCCTAAGTTTCCTCATTAGTAATTATCAATTTTTTCAAGGGTAATTTGGTCAATTTAAATAAATTATTATTTAATGAGGTTTATGGAGACTAATATGGTTTTTGGTTCCTTGGACAGCCTTAGAAGAGGGCTAGGTCGAGGTTTAAGCGGGCCATGGCATGGAAAGAGGTTTAAAATTTCATGGGACTTTCTGTGCCGTGCGCTGCGGCGCACGTACAAAATCAGCACTTATTAGATGCGAGAAACAAAAGAGAAAAAGAGAGATACTGAGAGATTGACGGAGAAAAGCTTCTAGTCTGCTACGGCACGATCCCTAGGCTACTTTAAGGGCATTTTAGAGCTTAAATCACCATTGGGTAAATTGTACATTCCCTTTTCTCCCTCTTTTATGCAAAAATATGAACATTTAGGGCAATAGGGGGCTTTGATTTTGGTTCCCTTAGATTTAGACCGAGCCCATTAGCTTACTTAAGATCTTGGGGAGTTAAATCAATCTTCTAAACTTAAGTTTATGATTTTGTGGTGATTGAGAATTTTTGGTAAGGGTTTGGACGAACCCTAAGTATAATTTAAGGATTTTGAGACAATATGGGATATTAATTAGCAAATTTAGTGTGTTGGAATGTTTAATAGGATAGTTAGAGTGTGTGGGAATGGTTGATATTGTTAGAAAAGGAATTTGAGTATTTTAAGCACTTAGAACCTAGTGAATTCAGAGTTATCAGGAGTGATAATTGACGATTGTCACTTATTGGTGTAAATTGAGTGTTGCTCGAATCTTATCGTGTATATAAAACATGTGGAGCTAATATTGAGCCATGATAACCCTTTTTGTGTGACAAAGGGGTTGAGGTAACCATATAGTATATGGTGTTTATTAACTATTTTAACTGTATAGAAGTAATTTTAAATGATAAAGTTGTTGTTTTAAAGAGTTTTATGCATAATGTGACATTATAAATGATTTTAACATGAAAAAATGATTTATAAAAGGTTATCAATTTTAATTGATATATATATATATATACACACTATGTATATAAGATTGTGATGTGGGGATGTGACAAAAAGTGATGGAATTTGTGAAAGAGCATGATCATAGGGGGTGGGAGTTCACCTAAGATATGTGGAAATATGTGTGTGTGGAGATATGTGAGTGAAAAATCCATGTAGTTGGGCTGACACCATGGGACATTCAGTGTAGCATTACATGAGACTGTTACTACAGGACATCTGGGCAGTCTGGCAATTCCTTAGTATCCGTTAGGGTGCAGTTAGGAGTCAACGATGCCTCTATCATAAGTGTGTGAAGAGGGAAAAATTATAGTCCATAGGTGGGTTATATTACCTTTGGTCGGGTATTTCTACCATCAAAAGTATGCTCGGGTCAACAAGTGGTTGATCCAAGAGAGCCTATGGTTTCATGTCAAGGAGCATTAGAGGTTCGGTGGTTAGATGATCATGCTAGTGTAAAAATATGTGTTTGTTGAGAAGAGATACATATATCTCATAATTATAGTATGCATGTTATTACTATGGTTTTGATACTTTTTTATAGTTATTTGTGGTAATAAAGATTTGATGAGCTATATTGGTTACTAAGATGTTTATCTCACCCCGTGGTTATATTTTATAGTGAAAGCTTCAGTAGGGGCAAGGGGAAGGAAGGGGCATTTGAAGAGTGAAGAGCATCATTGTATAGCTCTTTCCTTTTTTTCTTTTTGTGTATTGTAACGAATATTGTCACTAGATATATTGCCAACTTAGGAACATGACATTATTTGGGTATCACTTGTATGAATTTTGTGATAAGTGTGTATATCTTGGCCCAAGAATGGTGTTATGGATTAGGTGTGTGCTTGGCCAAGTTGCTTACAAGTGATATATATATATATATATATATACATATTAAGTGTTTTGAGTGTCAAAATAAGCAATTGATTGATGTGTTGAATTTTGTCCAACCCATTGTGTTTTTGTCCAATGGGGGTTTGGTGGTCATTTTTAGCGTGATTGCTTAATTGTGTGATGTGAATGGATTGTTATGTGATGTGTGGTCCATTTGTGGTGATCAAGATGTCTCTGGGGCTAATGGCATTATGTATTGTGAGTTGGACACTATAGTATGTGTTTTGTTGTGAAAACAACCATTTTGGGTTCTGGTGTCTATCTTTTAAACGGATGATTGTTTAAGTGTGAGATTGATGCTATTAGCTAGAGGGCTCAAAGAACTTCATGTAGACACTGAACCGCTCAAATCGGATGTCGGATGGCGAAACAGCACGCTCTGAAAGTTTGGAGAGATGCCATGACAGCAAGTGCACGCCACGGCGCATGGTTGTTGTATTGTGGCACATTGGGCTATCGAGGGACTTGTCCCACTTTACCATCTGCTGCAGCGGAAGCGGCTTATGCCGTGACGGACGGACCAATATTTGCTAAAAAATGGCATTTAAGTCAGATTTTGATGTAGTTTATTTCCCATGCTTTCATATTTGCTTTTAATTAATTTTTAACCATGTTTGAGCTCAAATAATATTTTAAAAAGGGTTTTCTTGGGATCCTATTATTTTAAATAATTATTTTCAAACCCTTGAGTTGTGGTAACTTCTTTAGAGGATTTTATTTAATCCAAGTTATCACAATGACGTGTGAGTGTTGTCCTGGTAATGTCACGGCGAACATTATAAGTCCCCAAATCTCCAACACTGCAACTCTATAGGCACTAAGGAGATCTTCTCCAATACCGCACCTATAAAGGCATTAAGGAGGTATAATTCTCCAACACTGCACTCCATCGGGCATTAAAGAGAATATGCCATATGGTTTTATCGTCACCTCTCCACTAGGGTGAAATCCTACCCCTATGATCATGCTTTCTAAACCAATCATAGGTTCCCAATCACCACTTAATATACTTTCTCATACATAACATATATATTTACATACTATATGAAAACAAATATTTCAATACTTTTATTCGATCAAAAGCTATTTTATACATCATTCACAAAATGCCATAAATCATGCTTAGTTGAAAACCAATTCATGCACTATATAGCATAATCACACATTGTTATAACAAATAGTCAAGCAAAGGAAGTTATACGGTTACCTTAACCCTTTGTCACTTGAAAGGTTACTCATGAATTTCAACTACCACTATAGCTCGTCATAAACTTCCTTTCTCTACTCACACTCTCGATATACCAATCTGAACACATTTGGCACAATTTAGTAAATTGGTCCAATTTAACCAAAAACACATATTTACTATTTATGGTTATATTTAGCCGCCTATTCCTTTCCATTCATCCATTTTAGGTCCATTACTACTTGGTTACTACTTTACATCACTGCAATCAGTCTCATTTCACTAAAACATGATTTTCACCCTAAAATCTCTTTGAATTAGGGCCAAATTGAGCCTATGGGTTCAAAGCTCTATTATTCAGCTCTAAACCAGTCGTAAAGCTCTAATTTAACTCCCAAGAACCTTTTTATTACTATTGGAAAAGAACTAAACCCCTAAAATTTCACCTATTCAATTTTTATGTAACTCATATTTAGAGAAATTTGGGTAGAAAGGAAGGTAAGAGTTACATATAGCTTACCCACTAAGTTATCAATCAAAATCACTTCTAATGACCTGAAATGGCTTGCCCTAACATATTAGCCATTCTCCTCTTCTCCTTTTCATGTGTTTTCAATTTCTTCCTCATGAAATTTTTAAAATTTCATGACTTAATAAGTCACTTTCTAGCCCATACGCTGAGGTGCATGTAGTACAAGCCACAATGCATGGCACAGTAAAGAATTATCACCATGCGTACTTGCTTTAAACCATAACAAAATTCTCTCACTCATATCAGTTCATACAACATCCCAATAAGTCAAATCATCAAGTAATCATCCAAATCTTTAATCCCACACTAATTTCCACTTTACTCCTGATTAACAGCTAATCACAAGATTAAGAAATTCAGGATGTTACAATTAATCTAATTCTAAGGTGAATACATTAGGTGTGAAAACCTATTAGAAGCAGGAACTCCTATGTGAAATTGGTTACCTATTCTTGTTTGATTACAACCTAGCTAGTTTGGTTTTTCTCTCTCCTCTTTGGTTTTAGGACTTAGTTATATTAACCAAGACTTAACTAATACCTTGACCAACCCTAATTCAAGATTATGGCCTTAGAGTAAGCCAAAGCAAAGCTAGCATTAACCCTAACCAAAGTGTTACAAATATGAGTCAATTAGGTTAAGCAAATATGATGGAATCAATAAGCTTAAGGTTATGATTCATGAAGATATTCACATACATTCAAGTTGGAAAGATTATAACAAGGAAGAAAACATATTAAACTCATCAAGCTAACTAAGATTATGAACCAACTTGAAGAGGCCAAAATCTAGAGCTCAAAGTAATAAAACTCAAGTAGCGACAAGCATCTATCAATCATATGAATCATCACTTGAAATTACATGATCAAAGAGTCATATAAATTTATAATTCTAGGGAGAGAAAAGTAGAGAAAAGAAATTTAAATTCAACTAGAAAATAATACAAAATCAAGGTTTCCTCCTCTTCATATAGCTCCTTCAATAACCTAGCCTTGCATCTTCAAGTGATGAACAAGATGAAGCTCCAAGATTATGGTCTTCTTCACCATGATTTTGCCCAAAGATAGCTTGGTTGATTCTTGAGAAAGTTATTAGGTTATGTGGATAAAGTAAAGAGGAAGAGGATTTAATGAACTTGAAGTTTAAAATCTAAAAATATGAGTGAATGATCTAAAAATCTAATCCTAAGCCTAATTAGATGTGTTTGGGATGAAAATATGGTGAGCTACTTGCTAAACAAGTTGTCAAAAAACTCCAAACAAGTCATTAGATCAAGTGAGGTTAAGGGTAGTCTAGATTGCAAGGCACTTGGGTGATAATTCCAATGTTGCTCTTTGAATCCCATATGTGCATGTATATGATAAGCTTTTATGCTCCTTAATTGCCTTAGAATTCACTCCTAATGCCATTCAAATTTAGATCTAAAATTTTCTTCCTAGTTTCTCAAACACATTGTAATTATCTTGAACTTTGACAAGTCAACTTAATCTCTTGTGTGCAAGTGCATGGAAACTTCATGTGTGCCTCATTAGACTTGATAAATCACTCCATTTTGAAGCCTATTCAGGTTTGAAATTTCGTGCTCCTTAGCTCCCCCATGTGGCAAACCAAGTCTTGAACTAAAGCCTCTTCTATGTAAAGTGTCACTTTGAGTTTTGTCTTTATTCGTCACACTAATTCACCTAAATTATAATTAAATCTAATAATCAAATAACCATAGTGTGAAAGTTAAACTAAGATAGGAAATATTTAATTCATCTAAGGTATTAAAATGACTAAAGGAAAAGAGCCTCATAGGACAGAAGTATAAACAAGCACACACTTGAATCAAAATCGAAGGACGACAACCTTAAAATATTGTCTTTTCCTAATAAATCTCAACCTAGGATGAATCAATGAAAAATAATTAGACTAATCATCTTAGCTCATCACAAGACATAAATTTCAAGCTTAACCCTAATTTGGTGAAAAAGAGCATTTTATGATAAAATTACCCCTAATGCATGTATTTGAATACTTGGCAAAATTGCACTAAGAATGTGATATCAATGCATATGGAGACTCTTAACATGTAGGCATAGTCCTAAAACTAATGCGAACATAAAATTTCTAATTTTCCCTTGAGTTCCCAACAAAGTGCAAAATGACCAAAATACCCCTAATATGCACACTTTCTTATTAGGGTTCAAAACCCTAATTTAACACCAATAATGCATATTTTAGGGTTTTCTATCATGAAATTTGATCCTAAATTCCTAAGAAAAGTGTGTGACAAATATGACCTATCACCTGGAGCTAGAGGCTGAACGTCTAGAGGCATATAAGTCATTTGGACAGGCCTACCTTGTCAACGAAGGTGGTCTTTCAAATGTTAAGCCTAAGAAGGGCAAGAAACAACAAAAGAAGGGTAACAAGAGTAGCCTTAAGGTAAAAAAGGACAAATAACATTTAAAGAAGAAGGGAAAGAAGGGTACCAAAAGAGAATTGACCTTAAATCGATCAAATGCTTCGCCTATCAGAAGATGGGTCATTTTGCCAACGATTGTCTTGAGCAAAGTAAACGTGATCAAATACTTGTGAATTATGTGAATTCACATTTTTCTTATGTTTCCAGTAACATTTTTCTAATAGAAACTATTTCCTCTTCTTGGATTGTAGATTCAAGCTCTACAAACCATGCAAACAAAGATCATGAATCCTTCTTAGAGTACTATCAGTTATCGAATCAAAGTAAGTGGCATTATGTTGGAAACAATATGAGGATTAAGGTGAAAGGCATTAGAACTTGTAAGTTAATCTTGCAAGGTGGTAAAACCCTAATTGTCCATAATGTTTTGTATGTACCGGACATGTGACGAAACTTTTAAAATTTGGGTTTGTAGTTAATTTTCATGACAATGTTGCTAACATTAAGTACAATTCAACCTTTTTTGGTTGTACTTTTCTTTTAAAAAAGTTCTTTATTATGGATATTGTTAACAAAGATTATTTTCATGATTGCTTTACTACCTCTTCCAATAACGTTGATATGAATATCTGGCATGGTAGACTAGGGCATATTAATCAGAATAGAATGATTAAGCTAGCTAAAAAAGATATGCTAGGTCCAATTATAAACATAGAAATGTCCTTATATGAAAATTGTCTAGCTAGCAAAGCAATGAGAAAACCTCTCAATAAAGGTGTTAGGGATGAAAATCCAATGCAATTAATCCATTCAAATATACGTTGTCCAGTGAGTTAAGGACACAATATGGAGCTTAGCATTTTATTACCTTTATTAATGTTTTTTACATTTTGGTCATGTCTATTTGATATCATAAAAGTTTGAAGCTCTTGAGTACTTTAGACGATACGTTAATAAGGTTTAAAATTAAATGGACAGTAAAATTAAAGCATTGTGAACTGATCGAGGATGTGAATACTTGTCAGATTTATTTAAAGAACTCTATGAAGAAAAAGGAATAATTAGACAACTAGCTATTCTTAACACTCTATAACAAAATAGAGTTGCTAAAAGAAGAAATAGAACTCTTACAAACATGGTTAGGTCAATGATGGCACAAGTAAATCTTTCAATCTCACATTTGGGGATGCTTTGCTGACGATAGCCTTCATACTTAATTGTGTGCCCTTAAAATTAGTTACTTCCATACCCTATGAGTTATGGACAAAACACAAACTTGATTTAAATATCCTAAGACAATGGGGGTCAGCTGCATATGTCCATAATGATTCTTATAAATATGAAAAATTAGGTCTAAGAGGGAAGAAATGTATATTTATAAGATACTCTGAGCAATCAAAGGGTTATATCTTCATTGGTGAAAACAATGATGGGATTGTAACTAAAATTAGATTCAGGAATACCACATTTTTAGAAAATGAGTTTCCTAGCAGGGAAGAAGTTGACAGAACTATATCTCTTTATGAGATATAGGAGCTACATAATATAGAACAAATAGATAGGCCTAAAAAGAATCAAAATTCATAAGAGACCCTACTTTAAAAAAGTAATAGAGTGAGTGTGCCAAAAAGATGCTTCTAAATTGAGGGTGAAGCATTAAAGGTAACTCCTCAAGATGATGATTGTAACATCCTAATTTTCTAATCCTGTGATTAGCTGTTAATCAGGGGTAAAGTACTAGTTACTAAAGGATTAGAGGTTTAAATGATTAGTTGATAATTTAGCTCATTAGGATGTTGTATGAATAGATATAGGTGGAAGGATAGCATTTCGGGTCGAAGAGTGCACATATAGTGAGGATTTTCCTTACTATTCCATGCACCATGGCACAGGCTGCATACACTATGGCGTATGTACCAGAAAATGACCCCTTAAGTCATGAAATTAGGGTGAATTTTAGAATGAGAAATCAGAGACACATGAGAGGAAGACAAGAGAAAGCAAGGGTTAACTAGGCCAAGCCTTTTCTGAGCATTAAAAGACACTTTTGATCAGTAGCTTATCAAGTAAGCTATACATAAATTATAGAGAAATTGAATCAAGGAAATTTAAGGGGTTTGTTTCTTACCCTATAATAATAAAAGGTTCTCAGGGGTTAAATTAGAGCTTTGTGACTGGTTTAGAGCTTAATGATAGAGCTTTGAACATGTAGGCTCTATTTGGCCCTAATTTAAAGGGGAATAAGGGTGAAAAATGTGTATAAGTGAAATGGGATTGGTTAAGGTAATGTAAATTTATAATCAAGTGGTAACTAGCTTAAAATGATTAAGTGGAAAAGAATAGGTGGCTAGACATAACCATAAGTAGTAAATAAGTGTTTTTGTTCAGTTGGACCAATTGATTAAATTGTGCCAATTGTGTGTAGATTGGAATATTGTGTATTTGAGTTGAGAAAGGAAGCTTGTGATGTGCTATAGACTCCTTTGTATCAATATGATGTGGAGTTGGAGTCAACGACACCCTATTGTGTGTTTTAAAGGAAACCATAGTCTATAAGTGAGATAGAATAACTTTGACTGGGTGATTCTTTCACTAAAGGTGAGCTCAGGGCCAATACGAGTGTATATTGGTCTAAGGCGATCCTTCAAGTCTGGGTGATTTAGAGGTTTGATCGGTAGTGATCATGCTAAATGTGGAAAAGTGGCAAAAAGTTATGAATATAGTGGTAAAAGTGGTGAAATGACTTATATAGATGAGATTTGAAGTGAAACATATGTTAAATGTTATATTTAATGATATACTATGTTATGCTTTCATATAGTTGCATATGATAGTTGACAGTAGTGAGTTATTCCATTATTGAGATTTTTATCTCACCCCTGTGGTTACATTTTCACAAGACAGAGTAGTAATTAGGGCAAGGGAAAAGAGTCTAGACCAGTGATTTTGTGTAATGAAATAGTATGATCTAAATTTATGTATATAAATTGCCATAGGGTTGCATGCATGTTTTGAATTATGAATTTTAAGAAAAATTATGGTGAATTTGTGAATCTTAGTCCATACGTGAAATTATATAGGGAAATGATTGTATGGGCAAAAATTTAATGGTGAATTTGTTGTGAACATGTATAATGGTAATTTAATGGTATTTTATGGTGAGAAATGGCCAAGTGGGCTAAATTATGTTAAATTATAAAAAGTTTATGTTTATGAAAATTGGCCATTGAATGGCCAAATTGTGATATGTATGTATGTATATAATATATTATGGTCAATCAGGTGTATTAGGTCCTTTTGGACTTGGCTCAAGGCCTATAATGATCTAATGAGAGTAAGGGATCGATTTGCATGCTTAGGTGCGCAAAATTAAAAAAAAAGATTTTTTGCACCCAGATGTCTAAATTTTGATCATAGCATTAGATCATGTCCAAACCTATCTCGTTTATCTTATGAGTTAAGCTTCATGTGAGCTCTTGAATCACTCCGATCGGACATCGTATGTAAAAACAACGCACACCAAAAGTTTCTCTTTTGAGCTGTCAAATGACAGTTGTAGAATCAGGCTTGTGCACTGCAATGCATGGTGTGTCACGTTATGATGCATGACACAGAGAAGGTTAAGGCGTGTGGTTCTGTGCCATATGCTACAATGCAGGTGTTGCCTACCACAACACATACCCCATAATCTAACCTGATTTTATGGTTTTCAATGCATACAGTGATTGTTATGAATACATGTGACTTATTTTGCTGTGTAATACTCTGATGCTATATGATTTTGATGATTTTGCAAAATGAGTCTTGGGCCCAAGCTTTTCAAACAAAGTATTTGATTACCATTTAGTATTTTTAGTATGGTAATTGAGTTAATCCTTCCTAATATCGAGTGGGTATTGGAAGAGGTTATAATGATGAGCCACATTTTGTAAATGAAACTTCATCAAGACCTGCTAAGGATAAATGGAAGAAAGAAATAGACGAAGAAATGGATCCCATAAGGACCGACCAAGTATGGAAATTATTTGATTTACCACATGGTTAAAAGGCTATTGGGAACAAGTGGGTTCTCAAAATCATAAGAAAAGTGGATGGATCAATTGATAAATACAAGGCTCGCTTAGTAGTAAAAGGGTATACACAATAAGAACGAATAGATTATAAGGATACTTTTTCCCTCGTTGTATGCTTCAATTCTATTAAACTAATTCTGGCAATAGTAAATAGTCTGGACTTAGAATTGCACTAGATGGATGTAAAAACTACTTTTCTAACTGGTGATCTAGATGAAGAAATCTATATGCAATTTCCATTAGATTTCATTGAAAAAGGAAAAGAAGATAAAGTATGTAAATTAAATAGATCAATTTATGGACTAAAACAATCATCCAAATAGTGGTATTTGTGGTTTCACAGAGCAATAACCTCATATAACTTTCAAATAACTGAGGAAGACCACTGTGTTTACATCAAGAGGTTTAAGGGGAGCTTCATAATATTATCTCTTTATGTGAATGATATTCTATTAGCCAAAAATAGTCTAGATTTGATAATTATTATTAAAGAATAGCTTTTATTAAATTTTGAAATGAAGAACATGGGTGAAGCAGAATACATTCTTGGAGTTAAAATCTAAAGAAATCACTTTAAGAAGTTATTTCTCTTTCACAAGAGAATTATGTAAGGAAAATTCTTAGTGTTTTAATGTGAAAGATTGTAAACCCTAAAATACTGCAATAGCTAGCTTCAAGTGTGAAGCTTAGTCCTGATGTAGGTCTTAAAACTGAGACAGCTAAAAGGAAGATGGAAAGAGTTTCCTATGCCAGTACAATCGAAAGTTTGATGTATGTAATGATGTATACAAGACTAAACATCTGATATGCGGTATTTTTGACCCAGTGTAAAAAATCAATTTTCATATTTTTATAATTTTAAAACAATTTTTGTACACCAAGAATAGGAGACCGATGTAGAAAATCAATGTCTATTTTTTAAAAAAATTAAAATGAATTTTCTACATCAAGTGCCAGATAATCGGTGTAGAAAATGACTTTCCTACACTGGGTCCCCTTATACCCGATGTAGAAAATTAATTTTCTACATTGGGTATAGTATATCTAGTATAGAAAAGTAATTTTCTACATCAGCTATCTGGCACCTGGTGTAGAAAATTTGTTTAAATGATTAATATGTTTCTCACGCCTATCATGCTCCCTTATTCTCTCTTGCAATGAGCTCCTCTTCCTTCTCCCATTCTTGATCCTTTTACCCCCCAACCTGCCAGTTGACCCTCTCCCCACCCCCAGTGTGTGATAGCCCCTCTAGTGTGTGACGCCCCCTGCCCCTAGCTGTGCATTGCCCCCAGCCTCCCAACCGTGCAACTCCCTAAACTCACCCCACCATAATGTGATGCCCAACCCCACCCCCAACGTGCGACACCCCCTAGCCATGCGATACCCCGCCCTAGCATGCTACTCCCCTCAGCCCCCTGGCCATGTGATGCCCCAACCCTGGCCCCAACGTGTAACGACCCCCTAGCCAAGCCACTAGGCCCTGCTCCCCTACCTCCCGATCAACCCTCCCCTCACCCCTTACAACATGCGACATCCCCCGAACTCCCTTGCCTATTGTGAGATTAAACTGATACACAAATTAAAGTCCTCCCCCCTGTGTGTGACCCAGCTCTCTGCCCCTCCCTTCTCTATTGCTAGCTCACTTTTTAAGTAGGCAGAAGCTGACCATTAAACTAGTCTATGTGTGTTTTCTTTCTAAGCAGGTTTCCTTTTCTCTTTATGGTCTTTTTGGGATTTAGCTTCTTACTTCATCATTTTGGATTCTAATTGTTATTGATTATATTGTTGCTAGGAGTACTGTCAATTGCTTTACAAGGCCTCAGGTTGTTGCATGTGATCAAGTTTTTGTTATTGTTGACATTGTTTAGATATAAAACTATGTATTTTTTGCTTATAAATTTTGTTGGAGGTTTAATTTTTAAGGGAGACTTTATCGAAATTTTTTCAAATTCATTCTTACCCTTAGTTGCTCAAAAGTTAATTGTTATTGATATTGATAACATGCATGTTAGTTATATTCTTCTTTAGGAGGTGATATATGGATCGTAGTTGGATGAACACTAAATGAATGAGTAATGATATGATAACGGGGTAAAGGATTTTTTACAATTTGCTAAGAAAAACGTTGTTGAAAATAGTAGGAGGTTTTATTATCCTTGTGTTGATTTCTTGAATAAGAGGAGACTAGGTGTTGCCAAAATAAGAGAGCAGTTAATTTACAATGGGATTTGCAAGAATTATACAGTATGGATTTGGCATGGTGAACGATTGGAAAATCATAGTAGCACGTCTCAATATGTGAAAGTTTATAATCTTGATGATGAAATAGATATAAATGAAAATTGGTTAGAGGACATGATCCGTAATGTTAGGGAATAGGCCTTTAAACGAACACATGTGTATGATAACTTTGCACTAATGCGAAAAAGCCTTTATACCTGAGGTGCATTGATTTCAGTTTGTTATTTGGGATGTTAAAACTAGTTACCTTGAAGGCAAGAGCTAGGTGGAGTGACAAAAGTTTTACATGGTTACTAGAGTTGCTCCAAATAATGTTTTCGAAAGGCAATACACTACCAAGTTGTTATTATGATTCAAGAAGATCTTGTGCCCAATAGGTATGAAGTATAAAAAGATACATGCATATCCTAATGATTGCGTATTGTATAAAAAAGAACTTGAAGGGGAAGAGAAGTGTCTGAAATGTAAGGCACCGAGGTACAAAGAGAAAGAGGTTATTGCAAAGGTCTTATGGTATCTTTCGATTATACCAAGGTTCAAGTGCTTGTTTATAAATGCTAATGATGTGAAGAACTTGATATGGAATGCAAATGGAAGGATATTCGATGGGAAACTTTGACATCCAACCAATTCTCCTTAATGGAAGAAAATTAATCAATTGTTTTCTGAATTTAGCAATGAGCCAAGGAACTTGAGGCTTGGACTTTCTACCAATAGAATGAATCCTTACGATAGTCTTAGTAGTATACATAGTTTGTGGCCTATTCTTTTGATTATTTACAACCTATCACATCGGCTGTGCATGAAATGGAAGTACATGATGCTATCCATGTTGATTTCGGGACCAAAACAACCTAAAAATGACATTGATATTTACCTAAAACCTCTAATTGAAGACTTAAAAGTGTTGTGGGAAGTAGTTGTGGAAGTGTTTGATGCAAATTAAAAGTTACATGCTATAATCTTTTGCACTATAAATGATTTTCCTACATATGGGAATTTGTCTGACTATAGTGTGAAGCGTCATTAAGCTTGTCCAATTTGTGAAGAAGGCACAAACTACCATCAACTTCAATATGGAAGGAAGATAGTCTACCTTGGCCATCGAAAGTTTCTTATACGGGATCACCCTTATCATAAATTGAAAAAAGCTTTTCATGGTCACCAAGAGCATAATCATGCTCCAATTGCTTTGACTAGAGATCAAGTGTATGAATGGGTGAAAGACATCAATATTGTCTTTAGTAAGACTCAAAAGAATACCGGTGCAAAAAATATAGGGAAAAAAAGGTCTATCTATTTTACCTTCCATATTGGTGCAATCTTGAAGTGAGGCAAAGTATTGATGTTATGCACGTGGAGAAAAATGTGTCTGATAGTATTATTGGAATGCATCTAAACATACTAGGTAAGACTAAGGATGGTGTGGATATAAGAATGGATTTGAAAGAAATGGGAATACGGGAAGACTTACACCCGAGACCATAAGGTAAGTGGACCTATTGTCCCCCAGCCTCTTATACATTGTGCAAGTTTGAGAAAATAAGTTTTTGCGAGTGTTTACATGGAATCAAAGTGCCTTTAGGATTTTCTTCAAATATTATAAAGCTTGTGTCTGTGAGAGGGTTGAAAATGGTAAGCTTAAAGTCTTATGATTGCCATGTCTTAATGCAACAGCTATTACCTTTGCTATTCGAGATATATTAAAAGAAGATTTAAGACTTACAATAACTAGATTTTATTTCTTTTTAAATGCTATATGCCATAAAGTTATTGATCCCCGTAAATTGGAAGAGTTGGAACAAGAAGCTTGTATTATCTTGTGCCAACTTGAGATGCAATTTCTTCCTGTATTGTTTGATATCATGGTTCACTTAATAATGCATCTAGTAAGGGAGGTAAAATTGTGTGGCCTTGTTTATTTGCGATGAATGTACCCAATTGAGAGATACATGAAAATACTAAAAGGGTATGTCAAGAATTCATATCAACCTGAAGCATTGATAGTTGAAAAGTATGTTGCTGAAGAAGTTATGGAGTTTTATTCTAATTACTTGTCAAGTATAGGATCAATTGGACTTCCTAAATCTCACCATAAGAAGAGGCAATTAGGTTAAAGCACACATAGAGTATCAGTAAAGAGCATGAGTCATGATAAATTACAAGGCATGAGTCATGTTGAATTACAAGAAGTGCATTTATATATCATGCAAAATATTGATGAAGTTAAAGATTATAAATCTTCTCATAAAGAACTTCTAAAGGTAGAAAATTATCGAATGAGAATGACTGAACAAAGGCTATTGAAAGAGCATAATAGGACTTTTGTAGATTAGTTCATGCAGGAAATTTTGAATGAAAGTAGCATTTCGATACAATTAAATGGTTGGTCGGAGGTCCTAACTTTGATGTTATATGTTGGAGTACCTATGATATTAATGGGTATTCATTCTATACAAAGTCCTTAGATGAGAAGAGTACGATGCAAAATAGTAGGGTTATGATAGTAGCTGAAGTCGTTCACTTCTCTAGCTTAAAAGATAAGAAACTAAACTAGCATCCAAGACTTATTTTAAGACTATTGAAGAGATTTGGGAGGTTGATTATACAAAATTTAGAGTTCCTATTTTCAAATGCAAATAGGTTGATATTAATAGTGTTCGTGATGATAAGTTAGGATTTACAATGATAAATATTAAAGAACTAACTTATGGCGATGAGCCATTTATAATGGCAGATTAAGCTAAACAAGTTTTCTATGTCATAGATCCAGCAAATAAAAATTGGTCAATAGTACTCAAAGGAAAAAAGAATAATTGATAGTGATGATAATCATGAATGAAACTTTGATATTTCTAAAACCCTTACCTTCTCATCAGGGCTACCAATTTTGAATATAGTAGATGAAGTAGATAATGAATATGCTACAAGAAGTGATCACCATGAATGGATATAGGAGAAGGACAAGTTAAAGTTGAGAAGAAATGAGACTTGACAGGAGAAGGAGAAGGGCCAAAGGAACGAAAGTGAAATCTCTATCCCTCACTGCTCCTAATATATGACTGAAAAGGAAAGAGAATTTTGGATAAAAAGTTATGGGTGAAATCACAAAACAACACCCAACATTTGTTAGGAAAAATTTCAAAAGGAGATGCCATAGACTTTCCTCCCTATTTTTTTATTTTTTAATAATATTTTTAATGAGACAAATAAAGGCACTTTAGTAATTTCCCATATAAAAATAAAATAAATAGAATTAACCTTTGGCTTCATATATGTAACCAATATAAATTCCACTAGGCTACTACTTCTCATGTGTTATAGCTAAAATAATTAAATAAAATATTAATAGGAAAGGAAAATAATTTAATTTAAATTTTTGAGTCATTACAATGAAAAAGAAGAAGTAGAAGGAATCTGTCACAATGCCAAGAGGCATTCGGTGTCAGCACCGAATGTGTTCCCTTCTTGGCATTGTGCCAGCCGGTGCTCATCACCCTCGTATAGACTAACCACTTCTCACAACCCTATTTGATGAAGTATCCATCTCATTCCCCAAAAGTTTAACTCAAGTCCTAAATTCATAAAACATATCAGGCATAATATACTGAATCAAAAAAGTCTTAAGAATAGAAAAATAATGAGAGGAAAACCTACAAATAAACTATCTCCAACAAACTTGTAAAATATATGTGATGTTTGAGAAGTAAAGTAGCTAGGTTGTTTTGGCCGACGAGCACAGCACCAAAAAGAGAAATGGAATCTGATTGATTAAAGATGAGAAACTGAATCAAAGTGCTATGAAGACATATTGTTGGTGAACAAGGTTCTAGGAGGAGGCATATGTAATCAGATCAGAAGGAGAAGAATGATTAAAAGATTCGAGAGAGAGAGTAGAGATAAATGGTAATACTAATTTTTTATTTATTTGCATCAGATCAAATTACAAGTCTATAATCTATAATCTATATCTATATCTATAATCTATAATATTATGTAAATACCATTGGAACAATCCAACTTTTTCTTTTTTTCTTTTTATTTGTTACTATTACAGATGGGAACCCCTTTTTTTTGTTATGGATGACCCATCCAACTTGTTTCTTTTTTTAAAAAAAAAATTATTTGTTAATTTTTTAATGTGAAATACTAAATGAAAAGGGAAAAGAATAATGTGAGTCCTAAAGTAAAAGAAATATATGTGGGACCTATAAAAAAATAAATTGTTAACATAAAATTTATAATTAAAAATGAGTAAAATATGCTGTCTATTTTTATCTTAATTAATTATACTTCTCTTTTACTTATTGAAATCTATATGAACATTTCTTAGTATGGATAGTTTTAAAATACAAACCTCTGTTTTATTTTTAAGAATTTATTTTCATTCATTTAACCATTAATTGACTATTAAATCACGTGTGTTGGACTAAAATACCTCTATTTAAATATAAATAATGCCCAAAAACCATTTAAATTACCAAAAAAAATCATTTTTTTGTTATCTACATGTGTTTATTTGTAACTTTTTTAAAAAGATTAAATATATAAATTGGCCAAAAAATATTCAAAAATGTAGTTTATGGACTCAATAAAGAGAAACATAAAATAAAATAATTTTGAGTAGTTAAACTAGCCTAAATAAATCCAAAAGCTAGATGTATCAAAAGTCAGGCTCGACCATACATTTTTTATATATTCAAATATTTTAAACTCTATATGAATTGAATAGTGTAGTTTAAAGAAGTGGTGTGTGGAACCTACTATTAAAATATATGAGTAGGGCCTACATTTAAAAATTTTAAAAAATTAAACAAGGTGTAAAAAAATAATAAAATTTTTATATTTTGAAAGATGAGGTAGGATTTATAGTAAAAATTGATGGTAAATATAAGATTCTTAGTAAAATAATAAGTGTTAGATATACAAACTATTTTCTATATATATTATTAACACATGATAATAAATCAAAATTGTTTGTGTAAACATATATAAAGTAAGTTTCTGTTTATATACTTTAAATGCATAAGGAATAAAAATATATTATTCTATTATTTATATTTAAAAGTTGATTATAATATGAACACCTATGAAAAGTATTGATGTAGTTATGTGTCTCAAGTTTGAGCAAAAAAAATTATGAGCTACAAGTTAATTAATTATATAATATTAATAAATTTATCTTTCTCTACACACCTAATATTTTCTTAATAATCATTGTGTTACTTGTAATGCTTGCATATATGATTGATAAATGGCAGTAAAACATGAAATATATTATTTTCTTGATTTAGAACCACTATAATTAGGATATAAATAATATTATCACATAAATTGTAGTACGATTTATTATAGTATATTTTTATTTTCCTTAAAATGACACATGAGGCAACACATTTTAAAAAAGAATAACCTAGATTATATTTTAATATGTATAAGAGTAACATATTGAAAAATAGAAGCTATTCCTTATAGGTATCATCTGTAACATCTCCCAACATCCACATGATATTAGAAGAGGTTAACATAATCACCACATCACATCATTGAAGCTAAAGAAAATATTTATTTTAAAAATCTTGGGATACCAAAAATTTGTTATAAAATCAACCCACAATGAGCACATACCAATTAATGCACAACAGAAGCAAGAAAACTACATTCAAAAAACCTTCAATACATCAATCAAAACCAAACAATCCATCTCAGAAAAGGGGTCATACGCTGTGGCATGTGGTACAGAGCTACGAGCACCTACTCTATGCCATGTGTCGCAGCACACATGACAGGTTTTTGTTATCATATGACAGTTCACATATGTGAACTTTCAGCATGCGCCATTTTCACATATTAAGTCTGATCAGAGTGATTCAAGTGCCCACACAAAACTTAATTGATAAGATAACTAATTAAATAAGTTTGGACATGATTCAATGGTTCGATCTAAATGTGAACTCTCAGGTGCAAAATGTCACTTTTCTTTAAAAATTCATGCACCAAAGTTTTCAAACCTTACACTTTATCTCATTAAACCACTTTAGGTATAGAACCAAGTTTAAAAGGATCATTTACACCTAATTGACTAATAATATTATGTTATACACATATACACCCATATTTGGCCATTAAATGCCCATTTTACACAACATAGGGCTTGTTTTTTTTTTTGCAAATTCACATATATAATTTCTCGGCCATATTCTCCATAAAAATTCACCATTTTTACACATATATATACACACACATAAAGCAATTGTAGCCCACAATCACATTTCACCACTTCTTCACACAATTGTGCTAAGATTCACAAAATCAATACATATTATAACCAAATATGCACATGCATCCTATGGCAATCTCATCATTTATAAATCTACAATAAATACAAATTCATTACACAATCTCTTTGGTCACACAGAAATAGTGCTACTATACTAGTTCTAAGTCTTTCCCTTTGCCCGGCTTACTATCTAAACATGTAAAAATGTACCATAGGGTGAGGTAACAAACTTAGTAATAAAATAACTTGATACTGTTAATTAACACAAATGTAGATAAGTACAGTATAATTATAAGCAAGTAAAGACATGTAACATAACTTTCATGTTTTTAAAACTATTTCCACATCAAATTATTACCACTAGTATGATCATCTAACATTCAAACCTTCATATTACCTAACCAAAATCATAGGCCCTATTAGGCCAATACATACTCATTGACCTAAGCGCACCTTTAGTAGTAGAATTACTCAGCTAAAGGTGTTCTATCTTACTTCTAAACTATGGTTTCCCCCTATTACATAATGATCGAGATGTCATTACTCCAACACCGCATCATACAGAAGCTAAGGAGTGCAAATTTACAATACTGTACACCACATGGTTACTAAGGATACAATCTTCAATACTGCACCTTAACAGGCACTAAGGAGACAGAATTCTCCAACACTGCACCTCGTCAAGTACTAAGGAGAATAAATGCCATATGGACTTCTTATTACTTCTCCCTATAGGTAAACTCCCACCCACTATCATGATCATGCTCACATACAAACTACTTGTTTGTATTCAAATTCATTGATATATTTATATAGTTTCATACACATAACTTCATAAACTCATTTCTTAAAATCATTTTTATGCAACAATCATTCACTTTCAAATATGCATATTCTAAAACATTTTCATGTAATATAATACCAATACTCACAAACAATTATGCTAGACAATCAAGTAGAGTAAGTTATTCAGTTATCTCAACCGATCTATCACAAAAAAGGTTACCTGTGGATTTCTTACACACTTAACATCACCACATTCTTTTTTCTTCCTCAAAGTATATGCACAATACGGCAATCTATGCATAATTAGGACTATTAGTTAATCAATCAAATTGATCACAAGTACTAATTATTACTAAAGACCACATTTAACTATTCAGTTCCTTTCATTTGGTCAATTTAGGTTCCTTACAACCCAATCACCCCTTTCTTTCACTTCTTTCAATTCTAACACACCTTCTTCCTAATTCCATTCCCATGTAATATAATACCAATACTCACAAACAATGCTAGACAATCAAGTAGAGTAAGTTATTCAGTTATCTCAACCGATCTATCACAAAAAAGGTTACCTGTGGATTTCTTACACACTTAACATCACCACATTCTTTTTTCTTCCTCAAAGTATATGCACAATACGGCAATCTATGCATAATTAGGACTATTAGTTAATCAATCAAATGATCACAAGTACTAATTATTACTAAAGACCACATTAACTATTCAGTTCCTTTCATTTGGTCAATTTAGGTTCCTTACAACCCAATCACCCCTTTCTTTCACTTCTTTCAATTCTAACACACCTTCTTCCTAATTCCATTCCCATGTAATATAATACCAATACTCACAAACAATTATGCTAGACAATCAAGTAGAGTAAGTTATTCAGTTATCTCAACCGATCTATCACAAAAAGGTTACCTGTGGATTTCTTACACACTTAACATCACCACATTCTTTTTTCTTCCTCAAAGTATATGCACAATACGGCAATCTATGCATAATTAGGACTATTAGTTAATCAATCAAATTGATCACAAGTAGTAATTATTACTAAAGACCACATTTAACTATTCAGTTCCTTTCATTTGGTCAATTTAGGTTCCTTACAACCCAATCACCCCTTTCTTTCACTTCTTTCAATTCTAACACACCTTCTTCCTAATTCCATTCCCATGTAATATAATACCAATACTCACAAACAATTATGCTAGACAATCAAGTAGAGTAAGTTATTCAGTTATCTCAACCGATCTATCACAAAAAAGGTTACCTGTGGATTTCTTACACACTTAACATCACCACATTCTTTTTTCTTCCTCAAAGTATATGCACAATACGGCAATCTATGCATAATTAGGACTATTAGTTAATCAATCAAATTGATCACAAGTACTAATTATTACTAAAGACCACATTTAACTATTCAGTTCCTTTCATTTGGTCAATTTAGGTTCCTTACAACCCAATCACCCCTTTCTTTCACTTCTTTCAATTCTAACACACCTTCTTCCTAATTCCATTCCCATGTAATATAATACCAATACTCACAAACAATTATGCTAGACAATCAAGTAGAGTAAGTTATTCAGTTATCTCAACCGATCTATCACAAAAAAGGTTACCTGTGGATTTCTTACACACTTAACATCACCACATTCTTTTTTCTTCCTCAAAGTATATGCACAATACGGCAATCTATGCATAATTAGGACTATTAGTTAATCAATCAAATTGATCACAAGTACTAATTATACTAAAGACCACATTTAACTATTCAGTTCCTTTCATTTGGTCAATTTAGGTTCCTTACAACCCAATCACCCCTTTCTTTCACTTCTTTCAATTCTAACACACCTTCTTCCTAATTCCATTCCCATGTAATATAATACCAATACTCACAAACAATTATGCTAGACAATCAAGTAGAGTAAGTTATTCAGTTATCTCAACCGATCTATCACAAAAAAGGTTACCTGTGGATTTCTTACACACTTAACATCACCACATTCTTTTTTCTTCCTCAAAGTATATGCACAATACGGCAATCTATGCATAATTAGGACTATTAGTTAATCAATCAAATTGATCACAAGTACTAATTATTACTAAAGACCACATTTAACTATTCAGTTCCTTTCATTTGGTCAATTTAGGTTCCTTACAACCCAATCACCCCTTTCTTTCACTTCTTTCAATTCTAACACACCTTCTTCCTAATTCCATTCCCATTTCCTTTTAGTTTAGGGTCAATTTAAGCTTTCAAAACTTTATTGTTATACTCCAAACTAATCGCAAAACCTTAATTTAATTCTCGAGAATCTTTTCATTACCAAATGGTAAGAAACAACCCCTTGAAACTTCCTAATTCATTTTCTCTATTACTTAAACTAAGAAAATTAGTATAGAATTAGAGCTAAAGGTGGTATGAAATGTAACATCCTAAAATTTTAAGACTCAAATTTATAAAAAATATATAATAAAATATTTATAATTAAATTAAAATTAAGAATAGTATGATAGAGGTCCCAAGTTCGAATTTTACTAAGCAAAAGTTTAGTTTTATTTTATTTTTAACTATAGAAAAAATTACTAAAGTTGACCCGGGCTTTTGTGCTATACTTAAAAATGTTAGGCCCTTCCTTGTAATTTTTTCCAAATTATTTAAATCAATTTTTAAAAAGGAAAACTGAACATAGAGATGAAAATGAAACAAAGAAACAAAGAAACAAAGAGAAAGAAAATGAGAAGTGAGAGGAAGAAGAGAGGAGGAAGAGAGGGAGTTAGGCTTGGATCTAAGAGGCTTTACGATCGTTGCGAGCTTGGCTACATGATAGGTAAACTTACTACTTCAATCCTTTTCCCTCCCTCTTGAATTTTTCAATTTTTGTAAGAGGAAATTTTTGAAATTTGATCTAAAAGGCTTTATTCTTGTAAGCTTTAGTTTTCTTGGGTCCTTGGGAGGTTGTTTTGAGTTTCTATATAATGCCCTGATGTTTTGAGTGGGCATTTGGATGAAAAATGAAGTTTTAGGGCAAAAGTCAAACCGCAAGAGGTTGAGTTTTGCTCCTCAATAGTTTAAGCCTATTGATTTAGTTATAATTTTGCTATTTGAGCTCAATAAGATTTAAATTAAGGTTTGGTTTTTATTATAAGGGCTAATGGTGAAAGTTGGTGACACTAAGTGAAGGTTTTGAATTGATTAAAAATTATATGAATTGAAAATTGGCCTAGTGGTGGCTAATAAATAGTTTTGGTAGTAAGTGGTATTATGTGAATGGTTGGTTTAATATATGTACCATTGGGATGAATTATGGCTCATTGAACCAAGTTGTGTGGTATGAGTTATAGTCTTCATTAATGCTATTTTCCATGAAAAGTAATATGGATCAGTTATATGTTGTAGGGAATGTTGATGGAACTTATTGAGAAGTTAAGGAAAAAGTCAAGTCCTATTTTGTACGAGAGGAATCCTTTTGGTACCAAAATGTTAAGGTAATAGGGGAATTTATATTTCTTATTACATTGTTTAGCTATTTTTGAATAAATATTACTAACTATTATGCATTACATGTTTTTAAAAGATTAAATGTGCTTTATAAGGGGTTATGGGGTACTATTTTGATTATAGTGCAAATATATTTTCTATTTGTTTAACAACAATATTTTTATGGAACGAGATTGTTTGCATGTATTGTAATCATAAATAATAGAAGTTACACTTAAAGAAGTGTAACTAAGTTAGGTACCTTAGATAGGCTAAGGAACTGTTTAAGGGAGATTTATAAATGTTATACTACCTTATAGTGTTGAAGTGGTCAATACTTGGGAAAGGTAGACAAGAGTAAAGGGCATGACCTCAGTGGGAGTTCACTAATGAGAAGGTATAGACTTGTGATATTCTATGGCACACTGCCAGTACTCAGTGTTGCCTTACATATTGTGGGCTCAGTGCACTAAAGTAGTTAGTGTATGAGTGTTCGACATCTCTCAGTGGGAGGGAATCTGAGAGTAATTTGGGCTGGCTTTAGGAGGGAGTTAGCTTCGACTGCTCAGAATTCACGTCGAAGGGGCCATAGGCAGTTCGGGGATTAGATCATGCCTTAGATTATGTTTTATGCCTGTGGAGGTACAAGGGTTATAAGGTTTACCTGTGAGTTAAAGAGTGTCAGGGGGCATTCTGTTGGTCATGGAAAGCTATACCAGCCTATGTCATGCATTCATGCATTTTAAATGGATAAATTATATACTACATAAATTTATTATTCATTTATTCGATTATAGCTTACTTTATAATAATCAATGTAGATTTCTTTGTTACTAATACTATGATAGTCTCACCCCTTTCTTTTCCATATTTTCAAGTCTAGGCGAAGAAACCAGTGGTGGACGGGGAAAGAAGTAGAGCTACGGGTTGTTTGTGGATTGTAAAGAACTGCAACCCTTTTCCTTTGAGCAAATCAATTGTAATGTATTTAGGATTAGGGTACCTGTAGGATGTGATTATATATATATGTGTGGTGTGTGTGTGTGTGTGTGTGTGTGTGTATGTGTGAATAGTATGGCTTATGTATGAATTTTTGTTTGCTTGTAGACTTGTGGCTAGGAAACTTGGTTATAGCATGTAGTTTTGATAGATTTATTTGGTAGACTAAGTTTTCACTACAAGAAAATATTTATTTTGGTATATATGTGATTCTACAAGTAAATGCAAAGTAGTTGCATATGGTGTATTATGGGCAAACATATACCTTGGATAGAGAGCGTGGGTGTGTAGGCCCCACAAGAATCTTTGAGCCAAGTAAAAATATTTAACACATGTATTTATATGAGTATATGATATTTGAATTGATTTTTGGCCATTCTTGTGTGATTATAAATTTTGGGGGCTTAGGGTCCATTTTGAAAAATGGCACCCGGGTGGTCAAAATTTGATATAAAAAATTTTTCTATCATTTAAATATTCTATCAGGTATTTTTAGTCCTATTAATGTGTTCAAAGTGTTCCCACAGGTTTGTAACCATTAAGATGAGATTTGGACAATTTTGAATATGGTTTTTACCAAAAAGCTACACTTTTAAATCTAGATGTCCAAATCTTAATCCGACCGTTGAATTTTTCTAAGATTTAGGTCATGAGTAAAAAATTTTTATAAGATTCGTGTGGGCTTTGAAATCACTTCGATTGGACACCGGATGGAGAAACGGCGCACTCCAAAATTTGGTTTAGAGGAGCTATCACGACAGCAAAAGTGCTGTCATGACAGCAACAGTGTTGATGTAGCGACATGCACGAATTTCAATCTATCTATTGGATCTTTTTAAAATTTGATATGCTAATAGTACTCTTTAAAGTGACATGTGAGCTTTAGAATCACTCCCATCGGAGGTTGGATGATGAAATTGTGCACTCCGAAAGTTGGTCCAAAAGGGCTGTCATGACAGCAACTTTATCTAATCTTTTAGAGTGTCCAAATTCTAATCCGACCGTTAGATCATTTTGTAATTTGGTACACTACTAGTAATCATTAAAAATGACGTGCAAAATTTAAAATCAATTCAATCGGAGGTCGAATGGCGGAACGGTGCCTCCTGAAAGTTGACCCGGGAGGGCTGTCATGATAGCAATTTAATGCTGTCATAACAACATCTTGTTATCCCACTTTCATTTAGCTTGCTTCCGTGTGCTATAGGTAGAACTTATAAATTTTTTTAAAGGCTTTAAATGTTTATTTTGCAATGGTGTATTTGTTTATTGATTTAAATGATTTGTTTCCTAAGTTAGTTTTAGGATCAACTCCTTAACCACACTTAGTTTATTTGAATTGTGTGATTTTTGGATAACACTCAGGGCAAGTGTTACATGAAACTTACCTGACAAGCTATTGGTCATAAAGTCTCCCGAGGCTTCATAAATCCTTCCCTAGCAGACCTTTGCTCTCTTCTCTTCTCCCATTTGTGTTTTCCTCTCTCTTTCTCCTGATTCATAAGTTAGTCCACATATTTATCAGCTAACTTTCTATGCCATATGCTATGATGCATGCAACTTGTGCTGTGACGTGTGGCATAGTGAGATAAATCCTCATTACATTCACATGCTTCATTCTAAAACGTGATTCTTCTAATCAAATCTGCTCATTCAACATTCTTAAGAGTCAAAACATCAAATTATTATCCAGAATCCTAATCAGTCACTAATTTACTAATCTATCCTTAATTAACAATTAGTTTCAAATTTTGGAAATTTAGAATGTTACATCATCTCATTAAAATTTTAGTCTCACACTTGTTGACAGTGGGGATATCTTAGAAAATAAAAAAAGAAGAAGTGTTCCTTCAATTTTAACTTACAAAAGATAATACATTCTAAAATAAAATAAGTTATTATTTATATTTTTAATATGTTCGAATATAAAAAATTGTAAAATAAAATATTTTTTAGATTTTAATTGCATAAATTAATAAATTATAGAGTAAAATATACTGGCATCCCTTTGTTTTATTAGAATTATAAAGACTTTTTTTCTTATTTTTAAAACTTACACCTTAGTCTCATTTTTAATATGGTTCATATTTTAAAATATTTAATTTATTATTTGTATCTATTTTGAAAAAAATTTAAAGTATTAATTTACCCCTATAATATATTTGTCTATCCTCTCAATTCTTAATTTAAGAAACTTCAAACAATTTTTGACCCAGAAAAACTTATGACAATTATGCATGATAATAATTTAAAAATATTTCATCAAAATTATAAAATTTAAATAAACATAAACATAAATTATATTTACTAATTTGTCTCTTATTCCATGAAGTTTTTTTCCCTACAGATACATATTTGAATATTATTTTTAGTAAACTTTCTCCCTTGGCATTTTTTAGGGGCTATTAGGGGCTAGATGTTAAAAATATAAGGAATTTTCAGTATTTAAAGGTGCAACCATTGACTTTTTTCAAAAATTATCCATAATGAATGATTAATAAATCATTTTATATTTATTTTAGAGTGAAACACCCAATTAAATAGTAAATATGAAAAAATAATGTTATTTTGAAGATAAGTAACTACTTTATTAGGAGTGAGATTCAGTTAAAATTGTCTTACATTTTAACAAAGATTGAGTATTTATTTAATTTTTTTAAAAGTACTAAATAAATCAATTTGTATGACTAATAAATTTAAAATATAAATAAAAATTAAAAAGAATATATCAAGAATGGTAATTGTCGACTAATGATTAAATAGGTAAAAATAAAAACTTAAAAGTAGATTTATATTTTATCATTCTTAACTATTGATTTCAAGAAGGATTTGTATAAATTTTAAAAATAAAAAATATTTATAATTAAGATAAAATAAAGAAAAAGGAAATATATTTTACTTTAGAGTTATTAAAATAATTTTTTAATATTTATATTTATCTTTATTCTCAAAAACTAAAATATATATTTCCATAAATCTCACAGGTCATAAATCTAGTTTAAATTTAAAATTTGAATTGAATTTTTAGAAAAGGTAGCATTAAGAGATGCAGCTGCATCTCGTTAGAGTGGAGAATATCTGCATTGAAGAATGAAGAATTATCTCTCTTCATTTACATTGTGGGACTTGAGGTTTCATGCATTGGAAAGAGCAAGGAATGGAAGGAAAATAAAGAGACAGCTTGAAAAAATAAATTAAATGGAAATAAAAAAGGAAAATATGACTACTAGGAAATGTTCTACAGGAATAGGGAGAGAGAGTAGAAGACATTTTATACAAGGAATATTGTATGCTTTACAATAAAAAAATCTGACTAATAAAAAATCAAGATAGATCTTAGAATAAGATAATCTGACCAATGACAACCCACCATCTTCTGCCTAATTAGATGAGTTTTACAAGTTTGTATGCATAGGTTGATTTTATTAGTTTCCCCTATTTTCCTATTTAGGGAATGATGAAAATTACATTTAAATTCCTTTCAAGAAAATTTATTCATCCAAACTTTTGATGACAACTATGTTTGTTGCTGTAGGTAAACTTTTTTAGTATGTTTTTCTATCGTTAAAAGTGAATAATATAAGGCATTTTTAGTAATTGAAAGTGTAACCATTGACATTTTTCAAAAAGTGTCAATAATCAATAATAGTTTTTGGCAGTGACAATCTTTCATAAAGTGTCCATAATGATTTCAACGAGAATGATTGTCACGCTCCAAAAATTAGACGTGACCAGCATGGGATTATATGCACACACATACATCCGTTAAGCCTTAATCAAAGAAATTTTAATCTAATATTTTAATTCATTTGAAATAGGATGGGAAGTAATTGTAACATTTTCATATAATCAAAGGATTCATAAACATTTTTGTAAAAATTTCGATAGAACCTCCCATTTGAAGAGGACCTCCCGAAATCTTTATAACAACAATAAATAATCCAAATCAAGAATGCAAAGCTCTAATCCTCCACAACACACAGACTAATAGATCACAAATTAGGATCCTATCTATAGTTAACATGGAGTACTTAAACATAATTTCAAAATATAATACATAATTAAACATTTACATTAAAAGGAAGGTGTCCGTAAATGATCTTCTAATCAATTCAACAATGAGCCCCTTAGAGATCAACAAAAGGTATATCATCAACTATGCTATGTAAGACCAAAATATTTTTAGTGAATAACATCCCAATTTAAAATTGAAAGAAATAACAGTAAGTAAATCAATGAATAAATTATAAACTTAATAAAATAATCAATTGAATTAATACAAACGCATGACTTATTTATCAACATTCAATAACTAAGTAAATGTATAAACCATAAATATATGAATTCAAATAAAACTAATTAAAATTTCAAGTTTCACTTTTAATTTCTATACATGCTTAAATACCTTAGAATATATGTCGCTCATTATAAATCTATATGTAGTAAAATAATAGTTTACTTTTCAAGGTCAAACTTAAGAAAAAAAGAAGCTTCAAAAATATTTCTTTAGTAGGATTTAATCAGAATGATTAACAAGCGTGGACAAAAAGTCCACGAGGGTAAATCACCAAGTATGGACACATAGTTCAGAAGAATAAATAACCAACAAGTGTGGCTCGAAGCCACAAAAATAAGCACGAGCATAAAAGCCCACAAAATCAAGTGCAGGCACAAAGCTTATGAAGACAAGCATGAATACTATGCTCACAAACAATCATCCCTCTATTCCACATGCGTTGGTCATCGTATGAGGCTAGCACCTCCTAAGCACCTACTAACTAGGTGTACCATAATGTGTCAAGAGCTAAGGAAACTTCCGTTAGCAATCAATATTCTGATTTAATCCTACAATTCAAATCAAGTATGCATGGGTTTACAAAATCAACATTTTATCTCCTCTCATCAAAATCATCATAAAACAATATCATAGATATTATCACTTGCATTGATCATGATAGATAATCATTCTTTAACCCATAAAATCAATCAATACTAACAAAATAATACTTGTAAATATTTGTTTGAAAAACAAATTCCACTTTCTTTTACAAGATTTAATGTAAAGTAAGAATTTTCATATGTAATAGTCGATAATAATAGGATAAAACCACCACCTTATATATATATAACATATAAATCAAAATTTCAAATAAATAAATATAATATCAAATTATTGAGACGCTATTCACTTACCTTATGTGTCCTCAAATACATAACTTGCTCTTGGTTAGATATTATGGTAATATAGACTGCTCCTCAATTCCTAATGTCCAAGATAACACTATTATCATAATTTTTATTTTTATTTTACACACCTTATAAATCCAGAAGTTTTCATTCTAGGACAATTTACACACATAAAAATCTCAACTTAAACCTTGCACAACTATTGTCACATATCGATATTAAGGGTATGACCAGCACGAAATATGAGATAACCTCATATTTCATAAGCCTTAATTGTATGAGATTAAGATAAAATATTGATAATTAATTTATATATAATTATAAGGTAAAAAAATATTAAATATTTTGTAAAATTTTGGCAGAACCTTCCCTATAATTTGGACCTTCTGAAATCCCTACAATAGTGGAACCAGCCAATCAACCCAGCAAAGGAGAATAACTCCATACCAACATATTACATATTAGCAAAATAAAACTAGGACCTAACTATGGCATACGTGGAGCGCTAAACTAAAATTTTTCTAATACAAAATATATTTACATCCAAAGCAACTAACACGTGTCTCCATTATGCCAAAAAAAAAACAATATAATAGAGCCCCTTAATGTTCAACCAGAGGTCTAGGGTTAGCTACAATTTGAGACCAAAGAAATTTTTTCAGGTGAGTAACGCTCCAATTTATAGTTGAAGAAAACAATGCAAAACAAATCAATGAATAAATTGTAATTTACTAAAATGATCAATTGAAAATGTTAATATAAACACATGCTTCATAAATATCAACATCATAACTAGGTAAATGCATAAACTATGAAAATAAAAATCCAAATAAAAGTTATTAGAAGTTAAAATTTCCTTTCCTTGTATTTTTATTTATTTTTTTATAATAAATTTCTATGCATACTTAAACTTGGGATATATATATATCCCAAGTTATATAGAGTAGAAATAACAATTTGGTTTCAGAGATCAAATTAAAAAAATAAGTTTTAAAATTCTCTATTTAACGAGACTTAATCAGAACAATCAACAAGTATGGACACACAATTCACAAAGGTAAATAACCAACAAACGTGGACACATAGTCTATGAGGATAAATTATTGATAAGCGCAGCTTGAAGCCACAAAATAATCAAGCACGGCTAGAAACCAAGAAACAAGTGCAAGCATGGGCCTACGAAACAAGTATGAGTACAATGCTCACGAATATCCATCTCTCCATTTCATGTGTGTTGGCTTGTGCATGAGGCTAGCACCTCCTACAAGCACTCTACTAGCTAGGTGTACCATGGCGTGCCAAGGGCTAACGAAACTGCCGTTAGCAACCAGCGTTTTAAACTCAATCCCCTTAATCAAAATTAAGCATACATGGATCTAAACATCCCCTTTAAAATCATTCTTTTCAAAATGCAATATTTAACTGTCAACTTCCCTTTTCAACTTTTTTTTTACATGAATCACTGTAAAAACATATTTCAAATCAAATATAAAATTTAAAAAATAAATTATTTTGAATAAATAATCAATTTATTACATATTAGATCCAATGACATAACTTCTTGATAAAATTGAATAGTTTCAATAATATCTCAATTGAATAAAAATAAGATAAATAGAGAGAACTAAATGAATCGAAGAGAAAATAATAGCAAAGACTTAAATAAAGATATTTTAAGAAACATTTGCAGATAATTGGAACGCACTCACGCACTTGAGGGAATCCAAGAATTTTAAAGCTCGCTTCTCTTAACTTTTTACTTTAATTCTAATGATGTCCTTAATTTCCTGATAATAAATCATAATCCTAAAATCATTCATCAAGTACTTTTCAAGTCAAATCTAGGAATGAACATTTTAATTTAAAAACTAAACTACCAAGCTTTCTATCAATAACATAAACTTTCAACCTAAAATATAAATTTCTTTTTCCTGTTAAATATCTCAAATTTAACTATATTAATTAATCAACCTTACCCTTTTTTTAATTAATTAGACAAACTTTTGAGAGCATTACTATTTCTCATCACCTAACCAATTTCTATAAATCCTACCCCTTATCCTCAATGTTTAATTCCTAAACCAAACTTCCATACACTACCTAACTATCATCAATAACATAAACTATTTCAAATTAAATTCCAAATCAAACATTTAAATTATACTTAACAGCAGTCAAATTTAGAAATTTCAACTAGAAATTCTAACACACATATATACTCATCCAACAACTTCTCCCTTCAGTAATTTACACAACAAAATTCGATGTCCTTTTCCTTCAACAAATCCTAGCTGGAACGCTTAATTGAATTTTCAGTCACCATCTTCAATAATGATGACAGCCACCATTCAGAAGAAAGCAAGAATTGTTGACAGCAAAATAGAAAATCATGCTTACCATACACACGCGTGCCACTTCCAGCAACTAAGGAGAAGAAGAAGGAAAAAGAAACAAAGATCAAAGCCCACACACGCGACACCAATCAGTAGAGGAGGAAGAACAGATAGAAAGTAAACATACGCACATCATCAGCCATCAAGCAACAACAGCAACGGAGAGCAAATTAGAGGAAAAATCCGACGATATCAATTCTTCCAGCTACAGAAACGCAACAGCAAGAGAAGAAGTTGAAGACCACTCACCTCACGTTGGCACCGCGCTGAAGACGATGGTAGGGGAAGAGAATCCAGCAACCCAGACCCACACCTCCGTCAGTCACAAACAGAGCAAAATTGGGGAGGAGTTTCAGCTACTTCACTTGACAGAGAAGGACGAACAGCAAGGGAAAGAAACGGACGCACACCGGCCACCGGCGAGATGGAAGTTTATGCAACGAGAAATGAGAAGAAAACAGAGGAAGAACGCGAGCTCTCTCATTCTCTCTGCCCTGTGCGAATAACCGACAATGGGGGAGGAGATATTGAAATAATAAGTCCATTGAAAAAATTACAACACAAGACCCAAAGTTTGTTAAGAAAATTACAAAATAATACCACATCAGATTTTTAATTATTGATATCATAATATTTAAAAAAAAACAAGGACACTTTAATACTTTTTTAATAAGAAAGAAAAATTATTTAATTTAAGTATTATTTTTTTAAGTCATTAAAACTATCAAGACCATAGCTAGTTTCATATTCAGATAAACTCAAATAGTCATTCATTTAAATTCATAATAGAACTCATGCATTCAACAATAAAAGTCATTTTTTAAAAAAAATATCATCGTATTTATCCAATTTCATTAACTATATTTATCAAATCTTTCATCGATCACTCTATATGTGTCTTTTAAGTTATCATCCAGATAATCTTTAATCTAAAACAATTTAGAGAAACAAAAGAAGAAAATCTTCACATATATGTTTTTCAAATATCATATCAAACATTACAAAGATATTTCAAAATTGAATATATAAATAACAATTTGACTTTTAAATTACCAATTAAATATCTTAAATTTAAATTTCTAACTTCATTACAGAGAATAAATTCCTTCCATAATAATTTACTCAATTATAAACAATCATCATACATGTGTAAGCATTGGTGTTAAAACCATAATACCAAGTTTTTTTTTTTTCCTTCCAATCTCTATCCAATAATTTCCATCAAACTTCAATTTACCAAGCTTTTCCAAATCTCATATATTCAACACAAACCAATCGAGCTCAGGAAAATCAAATCTAAACCCATCATCATCAGGCTATGAACCAAATAATTTTAATGTAATACCCATGAAAAAAGTGCTCTTTAAGTTTAATATTTCTTTACCAATTTGCCCATACTTCCCATCTCTACACATCATGCACAGCACAGCAGCAAGAGAGGCGAAAAATCACTAATTCAACCATTAATCACGCATAGAATCAGATCAAGCAAGGAAGAGAGAGTGAATAGAGCAATACACACCCATGAAGCAGAGGGGGAGGAAGGTCTGACGCACACCCACACAACAACAACCGCCGAAGAGGAAGAAAGGTTCCGCCAATCGTTAAGTAGAGAAGAATGAAGCCACAAGTCTCGGCCACATGCATGCCGGAAACGGTTTGGACAGCAAAGAAAGTAGGAAGAAGATTGCTTTGCTGATGCAAAACAGGGGAGAAGAACTCAAATTAAATTGACAATTTGCACAAGAAATAGAGATCTCCCTCTCTTTTTTGTTTTTCTGAAGCCTTCAAGAGAATGGAAGTGCAAGAAATAGGAATGGCTGATGCCCTGACTCATGCGAGCATCTAATTGACAGGTTCCCATTTGTTTAATTATTATTATTATTATTTATTTAAAAACATTTCAGTAATTTTGTGTGACTAGAAAAAAATAAAATATTACACTTAGGCAAAGAGTTTTCAACCCAAAAATTAAGTATATTTAGCTGGCTGGGTTTCCACTAAGGCAACAATACATCTTGACAAATTTATCCCAGTTTTTTTAAACAGAAAAAATTTTCTAAAATACCTTTTCATAAATTTTAATTCTTCCTAAAATTTTTGGGTTATTACAACGACAAACAATTCTTGTGAAAACATATATATTGTTACAAGCTAAACCTTGTTAAAATTTTAAGGAAATCTCACAAAAATATAAGTTAAAACTTAGCTATTAACAACAATATATATGTATTTTTACAAGACAATTGATAAGGTGCACTACCAAAAAAAAAACACTTTTGACGACAACAAAAAGTCACCGTCAAAAGTCCAAAAGTTGCTGCTAAAGGTTTTCAGTCAAAAGTGCAAAAGATGTTGCTAAAGGGTTTTAGCAGTGACTTTTCATCACCAAAGCCAAAAGTTCAAAAGTTGCTGCTAAAGGTTTTTAGCCAAGAGTGCAAAAGTTGTCACTAAAGATTTTTAACAGTGACTTCTTTTGCCAAAGCCAAAAGTTCAAAAGTTGCCATTAAAAGTTTTTATTGAAAACTTTTCATCATCAAAGGGTTGCCATCAAAAGTTTGGTCGAGTTTTTGGTAGCTAAGAACTTTTAGTAGCAACTTTTGACAGTGATAGTCATTTAAAAAATAAAATAAAAGAACCATCTCATGCTACATGAGCACCTCCTCATGTCATGTGTCAATATTACTTGGTACGTGTATATCTCCTCATGCAACATCATGTGCCACGTCACCATGTTGCACCATATCATGCCATGTCACTTGACAACTTGTGCCACGTTGCCACCACATGGCGGTCATATATTCATTGTGAAATATGCCCAAGTCAGGATTTGAGCCTTTAACCTCCACTTCTCAAGCGTTAAGTCCTTAATTTTTGTTAGTTGAACTGAAACGCACTTACAATTATTATATGCAAAATTAAATATATATATTATTTAACTACAAATACATATATGAAATAATATATTATTAGAAATACAAACATACATATTATATTTTATTTTCATTTATTAATATGATAAAATAACATATATGAGTTTATATATATTATATTTTTTAATAAAATATTATTTTTGTCAAGAAAATGACGTAAAATGAAATAATTTTTAAATATTAAATAATTTTCTTATAAATATTTTAACCAATTTTAAAATTTTATTTTTATTCTTAAATGAAAGTAACTAAGCATATAATTTATTTATAAGTATGTATTATATTAGTTTATGTTAAATATCTTTTACTTTTTTCCCATATTTTTCTTAAAAATTAAAAATAAATGATTAAACTTTCATCTTCTCCCAAGTTAAATGCTTCCCCTTATTTTATTTAAAATAAATTTTATCTACAATTTCTCAATTATCTTAAAAATATTTTAACAAAAATTTATTCTAATCATATAAGTCTTATTAATAGTCATTTTTAACAATTTGTCCTTATTATCTTTGAGATAGGAAATTAGTGGACATGTGATAAACTAAAAATAAATGCTAAAAAAATCCAAATTAAAAATTTAAGTGGATATTTTATGATCAAAATAGAAAGAATCTTGTCTTGATTCGATTTAGATTAGTTTGAACTTTCACTAAAGTCTCTTTAATAGAGTCAATCTCAAAATAATAGGGAATACTTCCCAATAACTTTACAATTTAAAATAAATAAACTTTAAAAAGTTTATACATAATTTCATCTATAATTCAAATATTAACATAATTTAAACAATCAAGTTTACAATTCTCATCTAACAATAATCCCAACAAATTTAACATTAAAAAATTAAACAATTTGAGTAATTTGAAGAACAAGAACCGGATGAGCAAACATTACCACAGAATACCCCCATACTTGATGCTTATTTTTGCTAATAGTTGATAATTTTTAATGGTCAAGCAATGATGTGATGTATATTATAGCTAAATTTACTTGACGGTTAAAAGCCATCAAGTATTCTCCACCTATTTTATTTATTGCTTATTTTAAATAATCATCAAATATGGAGTGTCTTATTTAAATAATCATGTGACAGTGAAAAGTAGAGATCAACAGATGAAGTAGACACCATATGTATACCAAGCTAAGCATTAAGTGCGTAATGTGTCAAGTAGTCTGTAATGTCATTTACATCTTATAACATCTATATAACTTTAACATTCGAATTCTATTTATGTATATGTATGTAAGTAAATATTTATGTATAACTTAGCCTGATTACAATTTAAAAAAATTGAAATAATTCATAATAATATAAAAATAATTCATTTATAATTTATATATAACTTAGCTTGATTATGTATATTAGCTTAATAAGATCATTGTTAAAAACAATCCATAATAAATTTTTTAAATGTAATTATCAAAATAAGATCATTATTGAAATACTAGCTTAACAAGATCATTATTTTTAAAAGTAATCATTATTAATCTTATATATAATTTACTTCTCATTTTATATATAAATACCTTTAGTGGCAACAATGACTTTGAAGGTAATTATGTAAATAAATTTTTATAAAAATATTTTTAAAATTTTAAATTATTTTTATTAACATACTTTTGGTGGTGGTAGTTAAGTAATTACATAAATTATTTTAAATTTTTTAATTATTTTTTTATGAAAATACTTTTGGCTTGTTGCTGCTACAAGTAAAAACATAAATTATTTTAAATTATTTTAATTTTTTTATGAAAATACTTTTGGCAGCGACAGTTTTTTGCCACTAAAAGTAATTACATTAATTATTTTTAATTTCTTAATTATTTTTTTTATGAAAATACTTCTATCACCGCTAAAAGTAATTACATAAATTATTTTTAATTTTTTATTATTTTTATAAAAATACTTTTGGTGGCGACAAACTATTGCCGCTAAAAATAATTATATAAATTATTTTTAATTTCTTAATTTTTTATGAAAATACTTTTAACAACAATAAACTATTGCCGTTGAAAGTGATTTTTAGTGGTGGCAATTAAAAGTTACTACTAAAATGGAGGCTTTTGATGGTGACATAGTCGCCATTAAAAATCTACTTTTAATAGTGACTTTTAGCTGCTACATAATGTTGTGGCTAAAAGTTAGTGTTAAAAGTCCCTTGTTTTTTTTGGTTTTTTTTTTTTTTTTGGTAGTGGCACCATCTACCCTCAGCTTCATCCACCCATTACCAGGCAGCTTTCACCACTCGTTTATGTTACTGTGTGAACTCGTGAAGTCCTATGAATTCCCAACTTACGATTAGCTTCATTGGATATCTCAACTATCACCTTCTTTATTATATATCTCAACTATCACCTTCGTAAGCATAACAGCTTCATCAAGATCAGTTAATTTTTATTCAAAGACAAACAAGCTTCATTAGATGTCCTTTCTTTTTTTTTTCTTTTGAGTTGTAGAACTATTTTTTATGTTTTGAGTTAATATATTCAGTTGACTTTCTTTAAAAAAATAATATTTAAAATACTATTGTTATAAAATGTTATTTTTATATAATATTTTAAGGATTAGTTTTTTACAGATAAATAAAAATATTTTTATATATTTTAATTAAATTTTATTATTTTAATTATAATCAGTTTGATTTGTGATTGAATCTCTTATCCTTAAATTACTATTTTTGCTAGTTTTATGGTCAGTCCAATTTTCATTTACGGTTGAAGATATCATATATGTATCATGAAGGAAGATGAAATGAAAAGAGGGAGCCTTCAACGTACATACCGTAACAGATGTGACATGACAAGCCAAGCCTATAGCATATAGGCCACTTTTTTAACACATTTTTCTACATAATTTACGTTTTTCATTATTTCAAACTTTGAATTTCAATAAGCAGCATACATTCTGTTTAATTCTATTTTTTATATTTTTATTTAAATTAAATTGTTCTCTAACAAATTAATTTAACTGCCCCTTAAAACTTTTTGTAGAGAATTGTTAGGAATGATATATTTTGATGATGAATTCCTTTTTCTATCTCATGCTTTCGTATAAATGTGTATTTTGTCTTAATGATTTTTGATGCGTTGACGCATCCAGGCAGAAATTAGCCTTACTCCTTATTCACATTCGATGCTTCCTTCAACACAATCTCCCGCAGAGCTTCTGATGCAATAGGTTCCAATGTGAATTGTGAAACCAGGCATCATGCGGAGGCCGTACTTTCAAACTGTGTTCATATTTGATATTGAAGATGTCTTGTGTTAATAAAATCATGCAGTGACGCGGCCACATACTTGCCAAAATTATAGATCATGGATATGGAATTTTAAATTTTGCATCCCTTACTTTTAATACTTTGGACCACATATTTTTAATATTTTGAATATTAAATTCATTTTGATTTTTTCTCTAAACTTGAATCCGAAATTTTCAACTTTTTAGGTCAAAGCTTAATAATGTATTAAATCTCTATCGTTGAATTTTTTATTATTAATTAATTTTAAAATTTTTATTTTTTAAAAGATAATAACCCTAAATGTTGGGTCTTGGCTCTACTACTGAAATCATCAATAATTTTCTTGGTTCAATTGAACTCCGCTATAACTTTTTTATACATTACACGATTCAATTTATGTGTACAAATTAAATATTTTAACAGGTATGTCTTTGAAAGGTACATGTATTAATTGTATTTTTATTTTAGAAAGACAAAAATAAAATAAAATAAAATTTCCTTTGTCAATATTTCTTCATGCATAAAAATAAATCTTTAGTTCTAGTTGGTTAAAAAAGACTTTAGTTGTTGTTAATTTAATGGTGCTACTTAGGGCGTCTTCTTTTCTATCTCGAAATTCAATCGCAATTTTTGATCACAAACTCATATCAAATAATTGTGTCACTAATCATAAAATCACAAACAATCTTTCAATCATCACTCATTATCAATCCTGGTGACAAATAACTATTCCATTCATAATATACTAAATATATATCTCTTTATTTTACATTGATGAGGAATAACTGTCCAACCAATACAATATATACCTTGTCTTATATTTCATATAAATTTATGGTGAGGGATAACCATCTCGCCTAACAAATTATGTGTGCGTGTATCACAAAGGTAAATAATTTATAAATTTAAAAATGTAAAAATAACTAAAAGAAAATGAGAATAATTGAAATAAAAATAATTTTTTCCTATGAAAAATAGGCCAATTTAATTTTTAAATAAAAAATTGGAATTATAATTAATTATAAACATAAAGAAAAGTAGAAAAAATATAATAACATTTTAGAAGTAGTAGTCCCAACATTAATATTCACCATCATCCTTTCCATCACACCATCAATTCTGTCTCAAACTTTAGGAAACATATTTCATAAATTATCAAAATAAAAACTAGATTGGAATAATAATTAAAACTAAAATTTTGACTCAAATGCTTCTATGATCTACTTAGGATCACAAAAAAGAAAAGAAACAAGATTAGACTAGCTTCCCAAACAAATAGACAAGAACACATATAAAATTTGATGAGATTAGGAAAGACAACATAGATGAAAATAGAATCTGTCACCTTACTATTTATACACTCACCTGTTAGGATCATTAGTGGAGATCCATGTGATTGGCGTGGGATATGCACAAGAACTCACATCCTAAAGTCTTTAATCGAGAAATTTTTCCATTTATAAAACATAGTTATATTTATATTGGGATTATAACATTCTTAATAATTTTAATTCAAACAAAAGCTCTAATATTTTTGTAAAAATTTCAGCAAAATCTTCCTTATAACTAGGACCTCCTAAAAATTTTACAGTACAAGGTTTCAAAAAAAAAATAAAATCATAATAATCAGAAGTTCAGCTCCTCCCAGCCAACAGACAGAGTATGTAACAAAATAAAGTTCTTGACTATAATTTATGTGGAGTACCTAGAATCAAATTTATAAAATACAATTTCATAAATTCAAATTTTACATTTAAAGAAAGCTTAATCCATAGCTCCTCTACTTCCCATAAGAATAAACCCCTCAATCATTACTAGGAGGTTTAGCTTTATATATAGTATCTGAGGCCAAAATAATTTTTAATGAATAACGTCCCAGTTATAGTTGATGAAAATAATGAAAAGTACATCAATGAGTCTTTGATAAATTTAATAAAATAATTAACTGAAATACCTCATATATATATATATATATTGACAATTATGTAAATGTAAAAACCATGAATGCATGAGTTCAATTACAATTTATTAGAAATTCAAGTTCTAGTTTAAACATCAACATATGTTTAAACACTTTGAGAATTATCTAGCTTAATTTAAATTCAAATATGGTCAAAATAATAGTTTTCTTTAAAAGATCAAATTTCAAGAAAACTTAAGTTTCAAAATTCACTCTTTAGTAAGACTTGATCAGAGCGATTAACAAGCATAGACACACAGTCCATGAGGGTAAATAACAAATAACTAACAAGCATAGCTCAAAGCTACAAAAATAAGCGTGAGTACAAAGCCCACGAAATTAAGTGTGGGCATAAGGCCCATGAAAACAAGCATAAGTATTATACTCACGAATAACTATCCCTATATTCCATGTGCTCCAACCATCGCACGGGGCTAGCACCTCCTAAACACCCTGCTAGCTAGATGTACTATGGTACACCAAGGGCCAATGAGTCTACCGTTAGCAACCAGCATTTTAATTTAGTCTCACCTTTCAAATCAAGCATTCATGGGTCTAAAATCAACATATTATCCCGTTTCAAAATTATTCATCAAACTCAACATAAATAAATGCATCTGTATATAAATCCCATGCATGAATCGTAATAGTTAATTATCTCTTATACGTAGATTAAACATTATCAAATATAACAATCGCTTTCAAATGTTCGTTTAAACAAATTATAGTTCCAACTCTTTCTATTAAATCTTTTATAGAAAATACATTTCTAATAAGTACAATAGCCAATAATAAAAATGAAAATCATAAATCATTAAGGAAGAATAAATAAAAATACTCTATCATTTATCTTGAGGGATTCCAAAAATTATATAAATAGAGAAGATAACATATGAATAAGCTTCAATTAGTATTAAAAAAAATGAATTTGCTAACAAATCATTGGGATGTTATTCGCATACTTGCAGTACCCTCAAGGCTTAAGACTCACTTCTTACAACTCCAATTGAGCTTCCCTTCTTCCAAACACCCTATATGTATAATAGTATCTTAATGGACTTTATATTTGAACCAAAAAGATCCCTTTCCAAGAGAGCCCACACAATCAAAACTAACAATAATAACTGAGGCTTTAAAAACACAAATCACACATAGAGGTTCCTTCATAATATTCAGCCATAGTTAGCTAGTCAATTAAAATATAATCTCTCCTTAGGATTTTTGTTAAACACCTACTGTATGATACTCTAAACCATTTAATAAAAAATTATAACCTTTAATTCTCTTGCCCAACAAATTCCAAATATCCAAATATAACTTCTAAAATGATAATATATCTTACAAATTATAAGCAATATAACTCTCAATAATCTAGAACTCAAATAAAATCTCATTAACTCCTTAGATAAATTCCTCCACAAAACTCATTTTGGATTAACAAATTAATAATGCCTAAGCCCAATCATACTTCTTGTGAGATTAACAAGATTAAACATAAAAAGAATTAATTAAAACTCTCCTACTAGACATTTTATCAAATATTTTGCAAGCATTCAATTTAAAACTAATATCCAAGTTCTTCCTCTCCAATTCCATATTCCAAAAATTCTTATAATGTCAATATTATAACCAATAGCCAGATCAAACGATTAGAACTCAAACCTAAATCCTCATTCTCTTATTATTTCTACTAAATGTTTCAGCTTAATTCTCTCTCTGTTTTTCTTTTTTACAGCCACGAGCAGCAGTAAAGTTCAAGAGAAGAATTTCAACTTCCACAATGTTACAACACACTCACGCAAAGCTAACAAGAAGATGAACTCAATGTTCCTCACCTTGGAGAGTCACGACACTCGAGTAGGAAGAAGGCACAGAGCTACGGCAAAACAAGGGAGCGATGATCTAATACAACGCACGGAGAAGGAAGAAGAAGAGAGCCAACAAAGCTAGACCAAGCAGCAGAAACACTCACAACCAACTCATCAGTCCCAGTGAACCGTTTGCCCGCATCAACTCCCTTACACCAGCAGCGACATCATCGTGAATGGAGGAGGGAGAAAAATGAACAGGGATGGCAACTCTGCAATGGATGGCAAGTATCCCACTGTCGCCGATGATAAGACACAGATGACGGCGAGGAAGAAATAGTCGATGGTGAGGACCAGAGGAGCAACTCGACGGACAAGAGAAAAGGAAGAGTGAAAAATCAGACGCACGCACGCTCTCTCGCTGCTTATGGAGTTCGAATGGCAGAGAAGGATAAAAAAGTATAATCCTAATAACTATTTGAAGAAAATTACCAAAAAGGGCACAAGGGAAAATTACAAGAAAGGACAATTTTTTTAATTTAAAATAAATAAAATAAATCCAAACTTTTGCACAATAAAATTCAAACTCTAAATCTTCAAGAAAGCTACTAACATAAATTTCACTAAACTACCACTCTCCACTTGCTATAAAGTTAATTTAAATAATATATTAATTGAGAGAATAATTTTTACTTAATTTAAAATTTGAGGTCATTACATTCTTTTCCTTTAAGAAATTTGGTCATTTGAATTTAAAAGAATGCTTGCCTCAATTTTCAAATAAATGCGAATGTTTCTCCCACATCTTGCTCTCAACTTCCTAATTAGCTTCTTCAATCAAATGGTTACACCATAGCAACTTCACAAAGGCAATCTTCCTTTGATCTCAGCTTCCTTATTTGCTTATCAAAATGGCTACTAGAACTTCTTCATGTTATAAGTCTTTATTTACTTAAATTTCTTGAGTTTCAACATCAAGAGAAGGATCACAGGAATAACTTCGCAGCATTGATACATGACATACAGAATCAATGCCATCTAATTCCAGAGGAAAGGCAAGATGGTAAGTAATGGTACCTAATTTGTCTAGTATTTCAAATGGGCCAATATCTCAAACTAAGTTTTCCTTTCTTCCCAAATCTCATAATACCCTTTATGGTGCTACTTTTAAGAAAATTGTCTCTCACCATAAATTCCAACTCTCTATAGCGACATCAGTTATCAATATAATATTTCAACATTGAGTTGTTAACAACCTCTCTCTGAATACCTTTTCCTTTTTTTAATGGCATCTTGAGTAACATCAAGCCATTCAATTTGAAATCTTCACTTTCCTCTTTTACAACCCTCCACATTGGAAATGCATAGCTATTGTTATACACACTATCCACTAAAGCCAAGTAGTTCCCCAACTTCTACTAAGGACAAAATACAAGATATTAACATATTGCCTAAAATTCAAATTATCCTTTCATATCAATCATTAATTCGTGATAATACCCCAAACATTCTTGAAAGCTTTACTAAATGCTCAAAGTGAATGAGAACCTTGATCAGTAATTGTAATAACCCAAGAATTTTAAGTATAATTATACTATTGTATTTTAAATGTATTTTATTAATTTTGGAGTAAATACAGCGAGAAACAAGAGCCAGCTTGGTGGAGATAGTGCAGCCATTTAATTAGGAGGTCCAAAGTTTGAACCTTAGGGAAGTCAAGAGTGAAGATTTTATTTTTTGCTTTAGCTCTTTCCAAAATTACCATTATGCCCTTCTTTAAATCTGAATATATATATCTTCCTTTCCTTCAATTTTTCTTGAACCGAGTGTGAAGGAGAGAGCTCTAATTTTTTGCCAATACTTTATCCTCCATTGCGCTTCATCTCTTCCCTTCTATTTCTAGTGGTCATCGGTGAAGGTGGAGGCTCGCCGTCATTATGCACGTCCAAAGTTTCTATTGTGCTTCATGTCTCTGTTTATCTCCTTTGTTTTTGCTCAGTCCTTGTCATTCACATATGCACTATTGTTGGGTGTGAGAATTAGGTTGCGGGCGTTGGAAACATGTGCCGTAGTCATCCACTACTAGTAGCTCAAGTCATATATCCATGGTTCTTTATTCAGCCATCGATCTTTGCATTTTTTTCACTATTTGTGCTTTTGAACCTTCTTCTTTCTTCTTCATTCTTCCCATTCATGAGTGTTGAGCAAGTGAAGAGTTGATCTGATATTGTTGGAAGACTAATTTGTAGGGAGGAGGTTGATTTAATGCTGTTAACTTCTTCCCCTGTTCAGTTGTGGTTTCATTTTCTTCTCCCTATTACGTTACATTAGTTCAAGTAAAGTGAGTAACTTTGACCTCTTCTTTTTTATCTTGATAAATCTATAAGTGTGTGATGTTATAGAGTTGAAATTGCAAATTTTTCTTTTGTGTTTTTTTAATGCTTGTGGCTGTATGTGTGTTCGAATATGAAGGGGAACCTTGAGTTAAATTTAAAAATGATGATGTAGATTTGAGTTTTAATTGAGTTTGATTTGGTTATTGGCTATAATATTGACATTTTGAAATCTTTGAAAGTGAAATTAAAAAGGAAGAGGTTGGCATTTGTTTAAGAGGTAATGCCCATATGGTGTTTGATAAAATGCTTTAGGAGAGTTTTGCTTGAAATTGCAATTATTAAAGTCTCATTAAATTCTTTGGAAGACATAATTGGTTTGGATGGTATTATCTTATGAATTTAGCTTGAAAATTTGCAAAAGGAGATACTTGAATAGGAACTTTTCTATAACTTTGTTGGATCTCACAAGAAATATGAGTTGGCTATGGGTGTTGCTCATTTGTGAATTTAAATCAAATATTGCGAAGAAATTTATTTATGTTATTGAGAGATTAAGTGAATTCTTGAGAATTTTATGGTTATTAATTTATAAAGTATACTATTGCCTTATGATTTAATTCTGGGATTGAGTTAGAAGTGGAAATAAATCTTTATAATTTATAGGAATTTAATTAAATTGCATTATTTTATATTCTTATAAGGGGTGTGGAAGAAAAAGATTTTGATAAGAACTAAAGGGAAATTTTGCATTTTGAGAATTTCAGTAAGTGAATAGCATCTCGACTGATTTTATTTATAATATTTTGTTGATTAAATTACTTTATTTCATGAAATTATTTTACCTAATTTAACAATTTTAGTTAATCAATAAATACAATTTTGGATTCTAATTTTGGGACTTCATTCAAGAAATTATTGAATTGCTAAAGAAAATGATTCATGTGAGTTTGATATTGAAAATGAAAATTTTATTCTAATGGTGAATATTTTCTTGCTTGTTTGAAAAATTGGATTTGAAAGGGACTTTATACAAAATACTAGTTACTAATGGCAATTCTATTAACCCTTAGCGTACCATGGTTAATGACTAACTAGTTTAATTTTTGTGAGCTTTGTTCTTACATCTGTTATTCGTGGGTCTCGTACCTATGTATGTTTTGTGGCTTCAACCACATATGGTTAGTTACCCTTATAGACTATGTGTCTACAACTGTTTCATGGCTGCAATCACGTCTGGTTAATTACCCCATGAATTGTGTGTCCATATCTGTTATCTGTTCTGTAAAGTCCTCATAAACAAATTAATTTTATTAGATTTGTGAAAAATAAATTGTTTTTTTAATTAGTAAATGTTTCTATTTCTATTTAATTAATTAATTTACTTGATTTCTTAAAGCCAGGTGATAAATTGTTTATTTATTTAAAAATTTAATGGTTCAACATTTGTAAAGTTGTTAGAATATTTAAATTCTCTAATTTAATTTTTTTATTTATAATTATTTGAAAATACTCATATATCTCTTTTTGACTTTATTATTTAGACATTATTCATTAGAAATAATTTTAGTTTCAGATAGTGTAACTGACATTGAACCACCTATTGAACATTGAGGAGTTTATGATTGACTAGAAGTAGAGAAGTTAAGGATTAAATTTTCTTTTAATGTAAAGTTTTAATTATGAAATTTTATTTTGTGGTGCTATAGATATGTGGAATAGGCTGACAAGTCATTGAATATCTTGATAAATTCCTCTTCATCTAAGTCCCCTTACCTGAATGAGTAGAACTCTTCCTTTTTCTCAGTACGAAAGGATGCTAGGAAATAGTAGTCAAAGAATACCCTCTTGAATTCTTCCCAAGAGTACCTCACACTACTAGATGATTTAACTAAGTCCCACCATCTCTTAACTACTCTAACTAGCTGAACCATAGTTAAAGTCACCTTTTATTCTGACGTGCAGGTCACTACCTTGGATATTGTCTTGAGGTGTTCAATCCACTACTCAGCTTCACCCTCTTTCATACTGCCATTGAATGTAGGTGGACTGAGCCTCACATAGGTCTTCCAAGCTCAGTCGATAGACAGATCAGTAGCAATTCCCATAATTTGCCTACTACTTGAAATTTGAGATAGCTCAGGTCTATTGTGAGCTTTTTTTGGTACTGGTCTTTCTTGACCCTCTCTTTCATCAGCTTGATCTCTACCCGTCAGCAGGACGTCATGATCTAGCATAGTTTTCCAAAAATCAATCATCATATCTCTCAACTCTTCTAACAATCCATCTCTTCTATCAGCTTGTTAAGGCATATCCAGTTGAACCTTTAGCACAGGCCCATTCTCAACCGGATGACTTGACATTTGAGTACTACGTGAAGCTCGAGCATCTCTTCTTCATATTTTCTCCGCTCCTAAAGATGAAAGTAAATGAAAGGTAAGCAAAAGGGAAATAATATGTGTAATGAACAATATATAAGTTGCCAAGGTCTATGATGAATGCAACAAACAAAGATAGTGACCATATCTCAAAACTCAAGATACTGATACCAACTATTTGTAATGCCATCTCTGACATTACCATACATGCACTCCACCACTTATATCACTAATTAATTCAAAATCATTTAGTTTTAAAACTTTGGGATCCCAAAAGAATAGTTTTAGAATCATATAATAATAAATCTGAGTTGTAAAATAATACACAATGAAAGCATCTCTAAATCCTCAAGAAAACATGTGCATTTCAACATTTTCAAGTAAAATCTGGGACTGTACACCGTGGCTCGTGCCACATACACCGTAACACGTGGCATAGAGACCATAGTGTGACTCTTTGTGCTATACACCTTCGCATGTGGATACACGTGCCATGGCACACACACTTGAATTATTTATCATTTTGTATATTCTTGTGCAAACTTTAGATATGCACCGTTTCCTCATCTGAGGTCCAATTGGGGTAGTTCAAGTGCCCACATAAAACTCGTTCGAAATTTAACTAATGACATTGGTTTCATTTCAATCCAATATTCTATTTGAAAGTTAGACACCTAAGTGGATTTTGACTTTTTTAAGTCAAAATTCACAACTCGAGCATCTCAATTCGAAACTATATGTCATTAGCTGCTTTTAGAAAGTTGACCACATCCAAATGGATAATATACACCCGATTGACCTAACACATAGACAATATAACACATATACACACACTTGGCCTGTAAACTACCTATAACACATAACTTGGAAAAATTCTCATCTTTCATTCTCAATCTCATAAAAGGCTAAATATAACATATACTTCACACATTTATCATATCTTCACCTAATACACTCTATCCATTAGCCCACATTATCGTTTCATCACGTTCACACATATTGATAGGGCTAGGGGCCTAAAACCAATAAAACATACCACAACCACAACTTTATGCATATGCATTGAATCCTATGGAAACTTATACATAAGCTCATAACTAATCATCTACAAATTCATTACACCAAATTCTTACAAAGGCTTTAATAAGATATATCTCCTCAAACAATATCTTTCCCCTTTGAAACACTAGTACCATAACCTAAAAAATATAAATAACCATGGGTGAGATAAAAATCTCAGTAACCAATATAGTTCGTTAAATGTGTAACATTCAGAAAATTTTAACCTTGGTTTATTAACTTGATGAGGGTAATTAATGAGTTAATGAGGTGTGTAGCCAAAGGGGCTTAACTTGGCATAATTGTTGTGATTTCAACCCTAGAAATGGGTTAGGATTGATGACAAGCCACCCGGGCAAGGAAAAAGTAAAGAATTATTTTCTGTGCCACACGCCGCAACGCGTGGTTGGTTTGCCGCAATGCACAGAGACAAATTTAAATGTAATAGGCTCCTCTGTGCCATGTGCTACAGCAGAGGGCAGTGTGCGCTGCGGTGTAAGGGAAATTTTTTTGATAAATTAGTTCGTGTGCTGTGTGAAAACAGAAGAGAAAAACAGGAAGAAAATGAAGAGCTTGACTTTAGCTCTGCTAGGGCACGACATTGAGTTCTATTATTGATAGATTGAAGCTTCCAAATACTCAAGGTAAGTTTATGGTACCTTCTTCTTCCTTTCTCTCCCTCATTTATAATGATTCATGGTAGGGTTTGACTTGGGAGATGGATTTTTGATCCATAGGAGTATAGGTCTAGTTCCATTGATTAAAATAAGTATAATGGAAGTTATTTAATGTATTGGAACATCATATTAATGATTTTGGAAGTGGTTGGTCCGTGGGAGCATTTATTATCTGAAAATTGATATTTATGAGGTAGTTAGAAGAGGTTTATGTACATTAATGATGGTTTGAGGTATTATTAGTAATAATGTACATTAATAGAACCTAATGAGCCCATTGGGTATGAATGGGTAATGATTATGAGTTGATAAAAATAAGTGTGTGGAGTTATATATTGATAAAGCTTCAAGAGTTAGATAATGATGATATTCTTGTAGTACGGATGTAGAGAGGTTTGTTTTGGCACCATTCGAGCTTATTAAAGCTTTAAGAAGTCAGTATAGTGAAGGTAAACCTTTGACCTCTTAAAGGTTTGAGGTAATCAGGGAAAACTTAATATTTATAGTTGAATGTTAATTATGTGTGTGAAATGTGACTTATGAGTTAAGTTAATGATGCATATTGGAAAAGTGTGTGATTTGTGAAATGGTTTTTGGAAAGAAAACCTTGATTTTGGCACCATTGGTGTTTTATGAAATTGATTATGATTTATTATTATTGGATGGAGAATTGTGATATATTATGATATGTTGAATGTGTGGAGTGATTTAAAATGAGTATGTGAGAATTAGTTGCCATAAATTTATTGTTGAAATGCATATGATGTGATAAATGTACATATCATGATCATTAGCAGGAGTTTGCCTAGGGAGAGGAGTAGATTGGTTGAAATCCACGTGGTATTTAGCAGTGACTATTGGAATTGGGAACTAGCTGTGGCACCGACTGTTGAAATTGAGAGGTAGCCCTTATCCCATGGTTGATTCAGGACTGTCTCACTTATTGTATGAGGGACTCAAACCTAACTAGTCTCCACTAGTTTATGAGGAGGTTAGATTAGGGGTACAATACCCTATGGTTGTTAGTATTGGGGGAGCCAGATTACATAAGTGAGTAAGTTCACCCTGGCTCGGTAGCTTTTCACAAGTGGAAGGCTGGGTTAGTCCATGAAGGATGTAACCACGTGATAGCCACCAGTTTCGTGTTGGAAGTAATAGGAGGATATAAGGTTGGCATATGATCATGCATATAAGTCCAACAGTATGGTTGTTAGTTTTATGGTTTGGCATGTGTTGAGGGCATATGGTTGTTATTTTTGCGACCCTGTGTTATGTTTTTACTAAATAACATGATAAAAGGTTTTGTGACAAGCTCGGTCATATGCTTGTTAGTTTTGTGAATTGTGGCCTAGTGTTATGTGAAATATGCGCTTATTTGCCTAATTGCATATATTTACAATTGATATGCAACTGTATGGGTTAAGTGAGACTTGGTTACTAAGTAGTTGTACTCACCCCTTAATTCTCAATATTTTCAGGACCTAGCTCATTGGATCGAGTGGAGGAAAACATACAGAGGTATAGGATTTGTGGAGTAATCCTCTATATGCCTCTCTTTTGTTAATTTCATGTGTATTTGTTAATGTAATTGCTAACTAGGATTAATTGTCATGATTTATACACTTCTTATATGATTTTGTGTATAACTAGTGTATTTTGTGCCCTGGGTTAGTAAATTTTGGTAGTAAACCCATGGATAGGGCCAAAATACTTGTGCAAGTAGAAAACATATGTATTTTGAGAGATTTAGAATGAAATGGGTGATTTTGTGCAACATCTCCTTTCCTTTTATGTTTTGTGAAAATTAGGGTTGAGTAGTGATTTTATGATATAAGTGTTTTTGATTGTGTGAGGTGCATTGGACAAGTTCACAAGGGTCTATTGAGTATGGTCGGATAGTTTAGTGTAAGCTATTGGCACGTGTAGTTGAGTTGGGACACCTCATTTGTGAGATTTTGTGAAAAAGTGGTCAAATGGGTTTTGGTGTCTAAATTTTTTATAGAAAATGAGTTTGAATGTGAAACTAATGTTATTAGCTAGAGCTAGGAGAAAGCTCTGTGTAGACACCAAAACCACCTCAATCGGACGTCGGACAAAGATTTGGGACACGTAGGAAGTTTGCGCCCTATGCTGTCATATGACAGCATTGATTTGTCAAATTTCATGCAATGCGTCGTAGTGCATGGTGCCTTACACCATGGCACAAGGCACAAAGAAGACACACAATGGTGTACAAGCCATAAGCTACAGCACACATGTCATTTTCTATACAAAATCTATTTTTGAGTTTTAAAACTCATTATTTGGGTCCTAATTGATTTCTAAGCATTCGCTTTACTTTCAAAACTCTGATTTAGATTTATTAAATTATATTTGAGATTTGAATTGTCGAGATTGGGATTCCTTCAAAATAATTTTAAGAAATCCTCTTTATAAAACTTTACAACTTAGTAATCCTTTGAGGGTTAAACCTTAGATTACCATGATTTAGAGTTAATTGTGGTTTAACATCTAAGAGGTTACAAAATGTCTATTTGATATAACACATTTGTTACCCACTTTTATTTGTCAATTAGGACCCATTTATTGATGATTTATCACCTTTAAGTGTACACATTGCATTAGATTTGGAATTTTGCCGAAGTTTTTAGGTTTAGTATACTAGGGGCATTTTGGTCCAAAAAATGAACTTTTGAGAAAATATACAAGAAAAATTGAAAAATTACATTTTATGTCTAGTTGATGAGTGGTGAAATTATATTTTTAAAATTCATTTTAGTTTGGGAGTAATTAAATAAAAAAGTTAACACTTTCTTAAGTGTCTTAATTTGACCTAGTTTTGGTTTGCCTTTGTGTGAACATTTTTATATAATTTTATGCAGCCTAAAACTTGGTTAAATTAATAAATTCTCTCTTCTAATTATGAATTTAATTCTAGACATTAACTAGATTTTATTATATCACATGCTATTTAATTGAATTATGTGATTTATGTGACATAGGTGGCATGTGACTTGTGCATTAATTAGGCAATTGAGGTCAACACTCCTTGAGGTCAAAGCTAATGGTTTGCATGTGAATTAGGCTTTATTTGGGGATTAAATCAGCTTGAAAATATGGATGACACATGAGAAGTTACACACACATTGGAATCATCTACCAACCAATACGAGGTTGCTACCTTGCAAGTGTGATAAGGCTCTCATTTCCATTTTAATTTCTTTTCCTTTTTTTTAATTAAGCTTTAGCTGATGGGAAACATATATGGTAATCAAACATATATGGTTTTTTAATTAAGATACACCCTGAGCCTTTTAATGATGCATCCATATAAATCATATATGGTAATCAAGGATTAGGAATAATCAATATTGGAGCAAACGTCAGTTTCCTCTTCAACTCTTGAAATGCTTACTCACACTTGCCAGTTGAGAGCATATGTCGCTTACACTCCAAAATAGCCATGTTAACACTAATATAATACTAGTGCCAACCTAGATCGTTCCTCACTAAGGAGGCTAACTAAGGTTAATTAAGGCTAAACCAATGAGCTAAATTAACCAAGAGTTGATTGATTTTAGCTAATTAAACTAAGTGGACAAATTTAATTAAGAACCTAATTAACTAGTAAAATGGAAATGGGAGTGTTTTAACCCTTATAAAGTGGAGTCTTAAGAGTTGTGGGATGCTAGATTCCTTGTCTACACTTTTTAATTAGGCTTTTAATTTTCACTCTTGTGATCAAATTAAACCCTTACATAATTTTGCATAAAAGTGCCTTTCTAACCAATTCAATTAACTAAGTCCTTGTAAAATTTTATATAAGTCCCTAATCAATTCCTTAGTTAAGTACAAAGTGATCAAAATTCTCCTTATTTTCCCTTTATGTGTAGCTCGACCTATGGTAAGTCTAATGTATAATTTTACACTGAAGACATTTTTCAAACATCAACCAAACATATTATGCATAGCCAATGTAAGACACATTCAACACACATAAAACATATATTTATATGAATTACAATGCATTAGAGAAAATTTCTAGCAACTACACAAAGGGAATCAAGTGGAAAAACACTAAACCAACAAATTAAATACCAATTTTGGTCAATAAAAACAAGATATAACAATGTTCTTAATTTAAGAACAAGATTATATCAACTTAGGTTTAATGGAAAGTGGCCATAACCCTTAACCTTCCTTGAGGCACTTCAAGACTCCTTTATTATCCTTCCCTCCTAGTACTCCTTGTAGATTTAGCCTCTAGTTATCTTGGAACCCAATTGAACACAATCCTTCCACTATGGCTGAACCATACTCATGAACACCTTGAGGATTTTAAAGCCAAATCAAGAAAATGAAGCTTAGAGTTTGAGGAGTGAGGTAGAAGAAGAATGGTGGAGTCAAATTAGGATTTTGATAGTTGGATTGTGAGATATAGAGGAGAGAAGATAAGATAGAGATGAAGAACGTGAAGAACAATGGAGAGAGAATGGAGAAGGCTGGAGGATAAAAAAATAAGAGTGAATGGAAGAATCAATGCTAAAAATAAAATTAGGGTAGTTTGATTCAAGTCTAGGGTGAACGAGTCCAACTCTAGTGTTAAGAAAATGGGTAAAAAATGAGCTAAGGTAAATTTATTATTTACCATGATAAAATGGACGAACATTTAGATGAAAATGGTATGAAGATTGAATTAATAAAGCTAAAGGTAATGGAAAATTAAAATAGAGAGTTAGTGGATTTAAAATATGGTACAATGTGTGCAAGACTATGCAAGACTTGTACTTTCACCCTAAAACTCAAGTGTTTTTTCTCTTGACTCATCTATTATTCCAATCCAATAGTCCTCATGTGCCAAATCTAAGGTGTCTAAGCCTACACAAATAAATGTGACACACAAGATCAAAGTTCAAATCATATAGATAATAGTTTGCATTTTTAATTAAAATTAATTCTTGAATATATAGCACAATGCAAATTAAATAATAAAAGTAAATTTTGAAATCATAAAATAGGTTAGGGGCATGATATATAGCCTAAAAATTATAAGCCCACACATACACAAAAATGACCTAACCCAAGTGCAAGAAAACAAGTCAACCCGAAATTTTGACTTTCCAAAATAGTCAACTTGTGAAATTAATTACTCTCAATATAAAATAATTTTTAGAAATATAATTAGACAATTGTTCTTATAGACTAAAAATACATCTTGACAAATTTTCTCAAACATTTTCTCAAAATTCTAATGTTATGACCAAAATGTCCCTAATGCAAATAATCTTACACTTAGACAATTTTTCACAATTAATGCAATAAGTGTACAATTTGGGTAAATATAACATGATTTTTGGTTAATAATAACAAGGAAAAAATGTGTAATAAATGTGACTTATCAATTCCCCACACTTACCTTTTGCACTCTAGGTAAAATTAAAACAAAAAATAAACTCTCTTAAAATCCCAAAACAAGAACAAAGTAAAACAAAACAACTTGTCAAGGGTAATCAAGTTAAAAGTCAAGGAAATTTTTTTACAAAAATAGAAGAGATGTTGCCTCCCTTGCTAAAACCTCATCAACCACAGGCAAACCATTAAAAAAATGCAATTTCATAGAGATAACATCATAAGGACAGTGTATACGCTCAAGCACTCAAGTGTCTAGGGTTTAACAATTTCACTCAAAGTATTTAGTAAAAATGCCCTACCATAAGCTTGTAATCCCTCTACCTCTCTACTATTACTATGCAAATGTTCTCAAGAATTAAATGGACTTTAATAGGATGTAATGCAGCTATGAAATGGGTGCTCTTGGATTTGCATGTGAAAGCTAGGGTTTGGCTCAAGGAATTGAGTCTTGGCCATAATGTAAATATGCAATAACATTCAAATCTTTCTAAGACTACACTAAGTGGATATAAAGTGAAAAATGGATGAAAAAGTAATTGGAATGGATGTGAAAAGCAAAGAACAGAATATGTGACTTTTAACCCAAGTATCAATCCTTTTATTCAAACTCTTTCTTTTCCTTTTTTTTCTTTTTCCCCCTTTTTTCAATTTTCTCATCATTTTTTTCTTGTTTTTATTTTTTTAGTCATCTTGGGTATCAAGTAATAGGAGAATAATACACTTGTTCTTTGAATAAAATGGAATGATGGAAGAATGAAGAATGAGAAAATAAGCAATTCTCCTTAGTGCCTTGTAAGATACCGTATTGGAGAAGATCTCCTTAGTGCCTATTGAGGTGTAGTGTTAGAGATATGAGAGACTCTTTAATGTCTTTGTAATATGGTGTTGGAGTCAATAATGTCCTATTGTGTATATTAGGGGAAACCATAGTCCATATTGTGCATTAGAATATCTTTAGCCAGGTGATTCTATTACTGCAGTGAGATCAAGGCCAATAAGAGTGCACATTAGTCTAAGGTGAGCCTATAGTTTCGTGTCAGGGTGATTTAGAGGTTCAGTTGGTAGTAATCATGCTAGCATGCTACATGATATTGTGATGAGTTATGAGATCATATGGAATCCTATGTGAATGATAAAAAGGAATGGAAATGAGATATGTGATATAAATACTATTTTAATGAGATTTGAATGGTATATTATGTTGTACTTCCATATTGTTACATATGATAGTCAATAGGAGTGAGTTACTCTGTTATTGAGATTTTTATCTCACCCCGATGATTACATGTTTACAAGATTGAGAAGTGATTAGGGTAAGGAAAGAGAGTCTGGATCGGCTTGAGTTGTGAAGCCATGTTTACAAGATTTTTGTGTATATGTGTAAATGAGTTGCCATAGGGTTGCATGCATTAATTGAATAGAGATTTTGTGAAATCTAGCTCAATTGTGTGTATATGTGTTGAATTGAAACAAGCGGCTGTGATTTGAGTAATTGTGGTTGTGATTGCTAGTGAATCTTAAGCCTAAGTAAGAGATTATGATAAAATGAGTAATTTTGGGCAAAGATTGTATGGTGAATATGAATGTATATGAATGTGATTAGAAATAGCCAAGTGGGCTAAGTTATACTAAGAGATGGCAAAGTGTATGAGCATGTGAAATGTGAAAATTGGCCATAGAATGGTCAAAATTTGATATACATATATGATTGAGATAAATTGTGGTCAATCAGGTGTATTAGGTCCTTTTGGACTTGATTTAAGGCTTTGTGTGGTCAAATGAGAGAAAGGGATCGATTTAAGCATTTGGGTGCGCAAAATTTTTTTAAAAAAGTTACTTTTTGCACCCCAGGTGTCCAAATTTTGATCAGACTATCAGATTATGTCCAAACCTAGCTCATTAATTAGCTTACAAGCTAAGCTTTGTGTGGGAGCTTGAATCACTCCAATCAGACATTGTATGTGAAAACAGCGCATGTGAAGAGTTTGTCATTTTTGCTATCAAAATGATAGCAAAAAATATAATAGGGGTGCCACAGCGCATGACACAAAAAAGTTGAGCGTGTGGCTCTGTGCCACATGTCGTAACATATGTTCTACATGCTACATTGCATAGACCAAATTTCCACTTGATTTTTGTGATGAAAATGCTTCCAATGGAAATAGGTTATGTCCACTACTTGTTAGACTAATATGTAAATTACTTTTGCTATGTTTTTCTCTAATTGTGTTATGATTTTGAATGGTTTTGTAAACAGTATTGGGCCCAAGCTTTTCAAACAAAACATTTATTTACTGATTGTATGATGAAAAAGGTGGTAACACCATAATCTTCTCCTATATTGAGTGGATATAAGAGGAAGTTATAACCACATCTAGTACTACATGTATCGTAGTATGTGGCACAGAGACCACAGTTGTCTACTCTGTGCCATGCCCCGTAGCATGCGGGTGCATACGCTGTGGCGCACACATATGATTTTGCTGTCAAAATGTAGGTTTCTAAGACAACATTAGATGTATGCCATTTTTACATCTGATATCCAATTGGGGTGGTTCAATTGCCCACATGAAATTGTATCGAAATATAACTAATGACGCTAGTTTTGTTCTAATTCGATATTTCTATAAAAAATTAGACATCCAAGTACATTTTGATTGTTTATACCAAAATTTGCTAGTCAAGCGTCTCAATTTGATACCAAGCATCATTAGCTACTTTTAGGGCCTTGACCATGTCCAAATGGATAATACACACCTGATAGACCATACACATGGACAATATAACACACATACATATATTTGGCTTGTAAATCACCCACATTAAACTTTTAGGCCAAATCACATTTCTCATTCTTTAATCTCATACAAGGCCAAATCATCCCACATACACTTCAAACATCTCATATTCACACATATACACATTCATCTACTAGCCCATTCTATCATTTCACCATTCACACATATACAAAGGGCTATGGAACTCAAAACTAGCTAAACACAACATTTCATACTATACACATATTTTGATTCATATGGCAACTTATACATATTCATAACTAACAATTAACAATGTCATTACAGTAAATCTTACAAAGGCTTAGGCGAGAGATGTGAACTCAGTCTATGTCCTTCTCCTTTGAACTACTAATGCCAGGACCTAAAAAATATAAATAACCATGGCTGAGATAAAAATCTTAATAACTAATATAGTTCATTTAATGCCTATTACCACAAATAACCATGCCAAAGTAACAAAACTAAAGTAATAGCAAACATATAGCTACATATGATGAAATTCATCTTTTCAAAGCATTTTCACATAAATACACACTAGCATGATCATCTAGCCACCAAACTTCCAATACTCTATGACACAAAACCATAGGCTCTCTTAGATCGACCACTTGTTGACCTGATCACACTTTTGGTGGTAGAAACACCCAGCCAAAGGTAATCTAACCCACTTATAGACTATGGTTCCCCTCTTTACATACTTGTGATAGAGGCATCGTTGACTCTTAACCTCACCCTAACGGGTATTAGAGAGTTGTTAGACTACTCAGATGTCCCATGGTAACAATCCCATAATATGCTATACCAAATTACCCATGGTAATAGCCCACATAATGCTACACCGGATATTCCATGGTACCAGCCAGACTATATGAATTTTCTCTCACTTCTCCATACACACACATCCCCACATATCCTGGGTGAACTCCCACCCCTATGATTATGCCTTTTTTACAAATGCCACTACTTTTTTCACATTACAAGCCATGTTCTTTCATAACATACATACATATATATATAATCATTCATTCATAGCTAAGAATTCTCAAACTTTCTTTTCATAAATCCATTTCATGCTAAATTTGTTTTCAATGCCAAATTCATGCATAAAAACTAACTAAATCACAGCTATATAATTACTTCTACATAGTTATAATAGTTAATAAATATAATAAACTATATGGTTACCTCAACCCTTCTCTCTCCACTTATTTACGCATCACACACAAGAATCTATACAAAATTAGCATTCAAAGTCAATTTCACTATTGATAAAAAGTGCTACTTATTGCAATTAAACACTTAATCACTGTCATTTCCATAATTTACACTCGATTATGCATATCACCACTAATTACCCTTCATTAGCAGCTTTAACCTTTATCTAGCTAAATTTCTCTCATTACTCTCTCTCTAAATTGGGGTAATTTGTACCTATAGCTTCAAAGCTTTATTGTTTTGACTTAAACTAGTCATAAAGTACTAGTTTAGTTTTAGAGAACCTTTCTATTACTCTAGGATAAGAAATTAACTCCTTAAAACTCCCAATTCAATTTCTCACTAGTCAAAACTAAGAGAAAAGAGGGTAGAATAAGAGATTAAGGTTATACGAGACTTACCCGATAAATAATAGGTTGAAAACTTTGCCCTTACTCTCAAAATCAATTGCCCTAGAAGAACCCCTTCTTGTAACATCCTAAATTTCTTAATCCTAAGTTTAGAGGTTAATTGAGGGAGAAATGAAAGTTAGTGTGAGATTAGAGATTCAGATGATTAATTAGTATTTTGACTTGTTTGTGTGTTGCATGAACAGATATAGGTGATAGCAGTATGTTTTAGCTCGAAGCAAGTGCGTGTGGTAAGAATAAATCTCATTGTGCCATACGCCACAGCTTGTGCTGCATGCACCGTGGTACATGGGCTAGAAAATTACTTCATGAGGCATGAAATTTTAGAAAATTTAGAGGAAAAAAATTGAGAAACACATGAGATAGAGAGAGAAGAAGGGCTGAGGAGCTAAGTCAAGCTATTTTAAAGCGCTGGAAGGTGATTTAGATCGGTAACTTGTCAAGTAAGCTACGTATAACTCTTACCTTCCATTCCACACAAATTTATTTAAAAATGAGTTATAGAGAAATTGAATTGGAGGAATTTGAGGGGTTTGATTCTTGCTCAATAGTAATAAAAAGTTTCTTAGAAGTTAAATTAGAACTTTGAGACTAGTTTAAAGCTAAAAGGTAGAGGTTTGAACCTGTAGGTTTAATTTTAGCCTTTAGAGAGAGAAAGTTAGGGTAAAATTCTAATTTAAGTGAAATAAGATCGGTTAAGGTGATGTAAAGTAGTAATTGGGTAGCCATGGACTTAGAATGGATAAATGGAAAAGAGTTTATAGATGAATATAGCTCTAAGTAGTAAAAATGAGTTTTCGGTCAAAATGGGCCAAATGACTAAAATGTGCCAAATGTGTTCAGATTGATATATTAGATGCGCGAGTAGAGAAAGGAAGCTTGAGTTAAGCTTGTGTGATAGTTGAAATTCATGGGTAACCTTTCTAGTGACAGAAGGGTTGAGGTAACCGAATAACTTCTTTTGTTTGACTGTTTATTGTAACTATATGTTAGTATGCTATGTAGTGTATGAAATAGTTTTGAACCAAGCATGTTGTATAGTATTGAGTGATTGTTGTGTGTGAAAAGACTTTTAGTTGAAATGAGCATTGAAATGTGTGTTTTGTAATGAAAAATATTATTTGTATATATAATGTGTAAGAAAATGTGATATGGTAAATGGGAACCTTAAATGGTTAAGAAAAAGCATGATCATAGGGGTGAGAGTTCACCTGAGTGTAGGAGATGATAAAGATCATGTGGCAAGGTTTCCTTTGTACCCTATTAGGGTGCGGTGTTGGAAGCAATTCTCCTTAGTGCCTTAAAAGGTACGGTGTTGGAGAAGATCTCCTTAGTGCCTATTAAGGTACGGTATTGGAGATGATAGACTCCTTAATATCTTTGTGATATGGTGTTGGAGTCAACGACGCCCCATTATGTGTATTGGGGAAACTATAGTCCATATTGTGTGTTAGAACATCTTTGGCTGAGTGATTCTACCACTACAGGTGAGCTCAAGACTAATAAGAGTGAACATTAGTCTAAGATGAGCCTATAGTTTCATGTCAAGGTGATTTAGAGGTTTGGTTGGTAGAGATCATGCTAGTATGTTATGTGATATGATGAAATATCTTGAGAAAACATAGAATCATTAGTGATATGATGAAAAGTTGAGAATGAAATGAGATATGTAATATAAATGCTATTTTATGAGGTTTTAATGATATACTATGTTTACTTTCATATTGTTACATGTGATAGTCAATAGGAATGAGTTGTTCTATTACTAAGATTTTTATCTCACCCCCGTGGTTATATGTTTACAAGAACGGGAAGTGATTAGGGCAAGGGAAGAGAGTTTAGACTGGCATGAGTTGTGAAGTCGTGTACTCTGAGGTTGTATAATGAATTAATCTAAGATTGTATATATAAGTGTATATGAGTTGCCATAGGATTGCATGCATATATTGAATTGAGATTTTTTGAAATCAAGCTCAATTATGTGTATATGTGTTGTTTGAGACAAAGGGGCTATGATTTAAGTATGTTTGTGTTGAAATGGTTGGTTATATTAGTGAATCTTAAGCCAAGGGCTAAATTATGATGAAATAAGTAATTTAAGGGCTAAGATTGTATTATGAATATGATTGTATATATATAGGTTGAGAAATAGCCAAGTGGGCTAAGTTTTGCCAAGAAATGGCAAAGTGTGTGAAGTTAGTGAATTATGAAATTGGCCGTAGAAATGTCAAATTTTGATATATGAGTATGATTGTGATTAATTGTGGTTAATCAGGTGTATTAGATCCTTGTGGACTTCGTTCAAGGCCTAGTGTGGTTTAATGAGAGAAAGGAATGAAATTGAGTGCTTTGGTGCGCAAAATTTTCAAAAAAAGTGACTTTTTACACCTAGGTGTCCAAATTTTGATCGAACCATTAGATCGTGTCCAAACCTATCTCATTAGTTAATATATGAGCTGAGCTTCGTGTGGACGCTTGAATCACTCTAACTAATGTTATATGTGAAAATGGCACATGCCGGAAGTTTGTCATTTTTGCTATCAAAATGACAATAGAAATTCAGACAGGTGCGCTGCGACGCATGGTGACACATGCTGCAGCGCACGGCACAAAAACGACCCGCGTGTGGCTCTATGCCACATGCCACGGCACACAGACTGCCCGCCGCAGTGCATGGATCATTTATCAGTTTTATTTTTGTGATGAAATGCATGCAATTAGGATAGGAATGCTGATGAGTTATGTCCACTATATAGTTGAGGAATGTATGATTTTCTTCCACTGTGTTTTTCTCTGATCGTGTTGTGAATTGATTGATTCTACAAAATAAGTCTTCGGCCAAAGCTTTTGAAATTAAATTTGATTATTGTGATTAACGTGAGGTAGTGGTGACACCGTAACATTCTCTTATATTGAGTGGATGTAAGAGGAGGTTTCACTTCTCTTCTCCATGCTAAAACCTCTTCCTTTTATTCTTCCCTTCTATTTCACAAGTTGGACACGTCCTAACTTATCAAAGTTCTGCATCATACACCGTGATGCATCAATTCTTCACCATGGTACATGGCACAGTGAAAGAAATCCACACTATGCTCATACGCTCTACTCTGGGATTCCACTATTCTACTCATATCTATTTATATAACATCCTAAAGAGTCAATACAACATCTTACTATCCAGAACCCTAATTCCACATTAAATCACTAATTCATTCCATAATCAATTATTAATACAAGATTAGAAATTTAGGATGTTATAATGTGTGGAACCTTTACATTCTCACGTGTGAAATGGCTGGCAGAAAGCTAAAGCCATTCAATGTGATCAAAACTCATGTGAAACTAAAAAGCTATCACGCATGAAATTACAAGCATTAATGTATAAACTTGTCTAGTACATTTTCGCACATAGAGCTACTCATAACTCAAGTAAGATTCTACATGATCAAGAGATATAGACTTATGAATCAATGATCATACATGTGAACAAGTTTAGATTGGCTTGAGAAGATTTAAGACTCAAAAGGCATAATGAAATTGTGTAACAAGTGACAAATCACGTGTGACTACCATCAATCTCATGCGTGGTTTTACACCTTGATATAATACAATAAAGCACAGATGCTAAAACTTGTATGGACGATAAAGCTTTTCATGCATGGTTTTGTATGTCGAAACAAAGCTTAAAGCATCACACAACACAAGTGCTTAATCATGCATGAAGAACTTCTTCACACTCACGTGATCTAGTAGTCAATGTGCCTAACATGCAAAAACTCATGAGTTACCTGCAAAATCACACATGATTCTGCCTTTCACAATGCAAACATCTCCTATGTAAAACAATATGCAAGAAAGACATTGTTTACAAGTTTTAACATAATTAAATGAGTCTTAATACATATAAATGAGACATGTGATGTATTCATTTAATGATCATAAAAAGTGATTTAGCTCTTTAAGTTTTCACATTGAATCTAAGAGAATCTAAATAACTTATCCCAAACTTCTTTAACTTCTCTTGATTCTTCATGCTCTTGAGGTTTTGTCTTCATCCATGATTCTTTATATCTACACACATAATAAAAACCTCTTCTCTTGATTTTGTAATCATTGAAACACATGATCTAACACCAAGTTTGAATCTGGCTAAGACTAAAGAGAGTTTTATTTTTTTACTTTCTAAAATTATGAAATTGCCTTCCTTATTATCTAATAAAAAAGAAATCTTCATCCTCTTCATTCTTTTTTCTCCAAAAACTAGAGAGAGAGAGAAAGCTCATATCTAATCAATCCATCATTCATCCTCTATACCTTTACCTCTTCCTCTCTATTTATAGCATTAGCTAGCATGAAGGTCTGCTGTTGGTCTATCTGCCACTGATCTGTCATCTCATAGCTTTTGTTTTCTTCTTCCTTTTTTGTACCTTCACTATCTTCTCTTTCATTTCAACCATTAATAGGTGGTGGAGTTCATTCATCACTATTGTGTATTTACCAAGATCCCTCTATTCTCCCCTATTCCAGCTCATGTCTAATGTGAAGTGTTAAGCTTCTAATCTACTATAGCTATTGCTAGAGGCTAAGGATAGTTGAAAAAACTTTAATTTTGCAACTCCTCTATTTGTGCATAACTATAGATGCTACTGTTCATGTGTGAGTTCTTCTTCCTCAATTTCAATCAGCTTTCTTTTCTTCCTTTTCTTTATTATTGCTTATTCATGTCTAAAGTTTTACAACCTTCATTTTGCTAATTTAATGTGTGGGCATATTCTGATGGTTAAAGTTATAGAATTTTTAGTGTGTGTTTTTGCTGCTGTTCAAAAAAATACATGGATGTATAGGAAGAGGAAGCTTGATTTTTAAATTAAAATTTATGGTTATATAAGGAAGGAGATGATAGTATGGAATTGAGTTTGTAATTAAAAATGATTGAATTATTGATATTGTAAGATTCTAGGGAAGCTAAATTTAGGAGGAAAATGTTAATATTTGCTTGATAATTTTGTGCCCATATAGTGTTTGATAAAATGCCTAGTAGGAGAGTTAGCTTGATTTTGCATTTTTGAAATTTAATTGGTCTTTGTTAGAAGTATGGTAGTATGGAAATTATAAATCTACGAGTTAACTTATAGAGTGCAAAAGAATTTAATTATGAATTTATATGTAACCATTAAAATTCTTAGGAATTTTAAAGTCATTGATAAATTGTTGGATGTTTTGAATTGAATGGGTAGAAATAAGGCACCAAAGGTGTTTGGTGCAAAGCTTATGAGAAAATTTTGCTCAAGTAAGCAAATTGGAGAAGACTAGTGATACGAATGATAATACTTGGACTAATTTTAAAGCATGAATATTGGTTTTGAAATTTTAAATGATAATAGTTGATTGAAATTGTATTGGGAGTAGAAGGTACTCCTTATAAATTAGAGGAAATTTATTAATTTTTTTTTACTCATGTCTTTATAAGGTGTGTGGAAGAAGAGAATCCTGATAGAAATTGAAAGAAGAATATTTTCGGAATTTGGAACTTTGACGAGTAAGTGAATAGCATCTCATTTAATTATTTATTAATAATCTTTTATTTAAATATTTTATTTTTACGAATTATGTTAGTTTTAGAAATTTTGGAACAATGATGAAGGACAATTTGATATGTGCATTTATTTTTCCTTAAGAAATATATTTCTAATATTGATGAGCCATCTTTATTTATTGAATTTCAAAATTTCTTGGTTACACAATTAATGCAAGTTTATACACTCACTCTGATGTATTAATTTGGCAAGTTTTGAATTTTGAAATAATTCATGCGAGTTTGGTATTGAGAATGAAAATTTTATTTTAAAAATAATTATTTTTCTCGCATGTTTGAAATGTCATTTTTAAGAGGGCCCTAAACAGAATACTACTGCTAATGACAGTTCCATTAACCCTTAGTGCGCCATGGTTAATGACTAGCTAGTTTGATTTTTGTGAGCTTTATTCTCACATTTGTTATTCGTGAATCTTGTACTCACGTTTGTTTTCATAGCTTTGAGTTGCATTTGGTTAACATTATCCTTATGGACCGTGTGTCCATGTTTGTTTCATAAAGGCTACGTTTGATTATGTAACATCCTGAATTTCAATCTGAGGAACTAGTTGCTAATTAGGGGTAAATTATTAATTAGTGGTTTGATTATAGTTTAGATGTTGAGTTGATGTTTTGTGTTGTTTGGATGTGATGCTGATAGGACTAAAGGGTAGAACAACAATCTGAGGCATACGCGTGGGCACAAGTGAGATTAACCTCACTATGCCACACGCCGTAATGCATTTATACAGGAATCACTTAAAGCTGACATGAACAACTTGTGAAATTAGAAGGGGAAGTATGAAAAATGCATCTGCATGTGTGGAGAAGCTCAGCTCTATTAGGGAAAGCAATACCAAGAGCACAGGAGTTTGTTTTGGTTAGTGACTTGTCGGGTAAGTAATCGTAACCCTAAGCTTCATTTCTACCCTATTTTCGTTGAATTTCATCAGTTGAGAAATCAAACTAGGGAGTTTTAAGGTGTTGTAACCTAGAAGAAAGGTTTAAAATGGGTTATCGAATACATAACTAAGGTTTTGTGACTATTATAAAGTTGAATGGTTAAGCTTTGAGGATTTAAGCTCAAAATAGCCAAAAAGTTAGGTTTTTTTTTACCAACAGCCAAAAAGTTAGGTTAAATGGTGAAAATTAATTGAATAAATGAGTTAGGAGATTGTTATAGTAATTTGAATAGCTTATCGAGCTAATAACTATAGATAATAGACTTGTGATTTCAAAAGGCATTAATTAGACTATTATGTGTGTTAAGGGATTTGATTTAGCTGAATCAATGCTTGTTTGAAATGTTAAGAATTGACTGAGGGACACTGTATTGTGTAGATTGAGCACCTATGATGTTGTTCATGAGAATTTACACCTCTGGGAGCTTAGTGTGATTTGTAACCCTTAGTAGCAAAGGATAAAGGTAACTAGAGTAACCCTTTTACTTGTTGTTTGTGAAATTATTTACAAGTATTTTTATATAACTATGTGCACTATGTTGTGAACTGGTAGAGTAGCAGCATTGTGAAATAATATGCATGTGAGTGTGTGAGTATTGATTGAAATGAATTTGAGGTAGCATGTGCATTGGCATGCATCGCATTTATGAAGTGTACCTTGGATTATGGTAAGGTGATGTGGCCTTATCATGAAGAGGGCCAAGAAGTCCTAATAATCCAGAGCGTAGAGCTTGACTTCACCATGACGGACCTAGAATATGGAATGATCCATGTGGTTACCTTAAACTAGGGTAGGGGGTCGTAATCTTAATTTGCATAAGGTTAGGAAGTCCTAATGATCTAGAGTGTAGAGTTTAACTCTGCCACGATGGACCTAGGAAACCACCCATATGCGAAGAGGATTACCTAGTTTGAGTAGTGATATGATGGGCCCTATTCCATATGATTAGAAGTCCTAGTCTGAGGGTAGAGATTACTCCACTAGGTGGAACCAAGAATGCATTAACATGCGCATGATGAGATTGGTGAGAATTAATTTTTGTATATGTATATGATATTGCTTTGATTGAAACACATGCTACTTTATCTCTTATTTATAATTTTTCTTACTAACTGGTAATTAGGGTTACTTCTAAGTTATTGGGACGTTTGTCTCACTCCATTACTTTTAAATATAGCTGAAAAGAGCATGAGAAGGTTGAGAAAGGAGGCGAGGAAAGAGTAGCCTCATTTGATAGTGATATGACTACCATATGTATAAATGAATGTATAAAATTATATATAGAGTTTGAGTTGCTAATTAGGATGCATAAGTGAATGTGCATATAAGAACTTGCTTATATATATATGTGTGTGTGATGTTACATCTTGCCGAGGATGCCCCATTAGTGGGTACGTGTGTAACAACCCAAGAATTTTAAGTAAAATTAGTATATGTAATAATGTGCTTTAGTTGTATTTGAATTAATTTTGGGACTATTATAGCAAGTAACAATAGTCTAGTAAGCTTATATAAGCCATATATCTACCAAGTCTTAAGTTCAAACTTTCAAAAAGCTAAGAATGTAATTTTTTTTTCTTCTGTCTTCATACAATTATGATTTTACCCTTTTAAAAAAACAAAAATAAAGACAAGTTGGGACCAAAATACTCACTTAGAGATATTTCTCTCATTCACCTCCATTTTTTATTTTTGCAAAAAACCTTGTGTGAGAGTGGAGACAGAGCAATCAAACCTTAACCTCCGATCCCCTTCTTCTTGATGTTGTCATCGGAGATTATGAAGGCTAGAATCCTTTTACTCCGTCATTTTTCTTCCCTAACGTTTTTTCTGTGATGCGTTGCTGTGCTATTTGCTACTACTGTCATCTATTTTCTCTATCTTCCCCTGTATTACATGTTTCTAGACGGTTCTCATCTTCTTCCTAGTTCGAGCAGCAACATCTCTTTCTCTTAGCTTTGGCCATTGCTGATCAAAGGAAATTGGAAGGAGAGGAAATCGATTAATGGGGTAAGAGGAGAACCTTGTACTTTGAGAAAACTTCAAGTGAATAATACCCTAGTTAATTTATTAATAAAAGTCATTCATTGAAATTATTACATTTTTATGTATATTATTCTTATTGACAACTGTGATATATATTAGTAATCTTGTTAATTAAATATCTATTTTTGAGATTCTAGAATAATCTTAAGGGATAATTAAATTATGATTTGTGTTAGTATTTTTCTTAAGAGATATACTTTTAATGTTGATGAAGGCAATTCTTTTTAATTGTTTTAATTCTTGAAATAGTCGGCCACCCAACAAATGCAAGAATGGACTTTACTTATGAAATTTTATTATGACAAGTATTGAATTGAAGCTTAAGATAATTCATTCGAGTTTGAGAATGAAAATTGTATTTTAGAAATGACTATTTTCTCACATTTTTAGAAAGTGATTTTAAAAGAACTTTAAGCATAACACTGTTGCTAACAGTAGTTCTGTTAGCCCTTGGCACGTATTGGTTAATGACTAGCTAGTTTGATTTTCATGAGCTTTGTTCTCTTTCTATTATTCATGGGTCTCATACCTGCGTCTATTTTATAGCTCTAACCATGTCTGGTTAGTTATCCTCATGGATTGTGTGTCCCCATTTGTTTCATGGCTTTAACCACATCTGGTTAGTTACCCTCATAGACTGTGTGTCCACGTTTGTTTCGTGGCTTTAACCATGTTTGGTTACTTATCCCTGTGGACTATGTGTCCACATTTATTTTCATAGAATAAACCGTGTTTGGTTATTTTACCCTCATGGATTGTGTGTCTACATTTGTTATTTGTTCTACAACGTCCTTAAAATATTAGCTTTCAATTTGATTTGTGAAATTAGACTTCATTGATTTTATTTAATAAAGGATATTATTTTTATTTATTTATTTATTTAATCTATTTTATTTTATAAGAGCAAAGTGTTATGGTTGTTTTGTCATTTTAAATTTAGTAGTTTAGTATTTTGGAAGCTATATGGAATTTCTTAATCTTCAAGTTCATGATTATATTATATTGATTGTTCTTAGCTAGTATATTTGAATTTTTAATGTTTACAATTAGTAAGTTTGCTACTTGTATTCAAATATGAGTAAATTATTCTCCCTTAGCATATCAGAATCAAGTAATTTTAATTCATTCATATTTTATTATTATAATTGATATCTTTAGATTTTGTGAGTTATTATAGTGAATTATTATCCTTTCAATTATTTTATATAATGGTAAGTTTATTATTTTTCTCTTTTAAATTCTATTTTGGGGATGCTATTCATTGAAAAATATTTTGGTCTTATATTCATTAGTTGACACTGGACCTTCTGCCAGTCATTAAAGGGCTTACAACTATGCTTAGTGAATATTTATCTTTGGAAATGCATTTTTTTTATGTAAAAATTAAATGATGTGTTTTATTTTAAGGTGCTCCACGTTAACTATAGACAGGATCCTAATTTTTTTTAATGTTGACCGTCTATTGCTGGGGAATGTAGTTCCAAATTATCGATTACATATAGTAATATTTTCTGTTGTAGATATTTCAGGAGATCCTATCTGTAAGGGAGGTTCTGATAAAATTTCTACAAAAAAATATTGAAACTTTCATTATAACGAATACTATTAAGGATGTCATAATTTCAATATAAATCTGATTATGTTTTGGAAATTGAAAATTTTCTCAATTTGAGGCTTAAGGGATGTGTGATACAGTTTACATCCCGTGGCATTCACCCTCTGTTTTTAGGGCATGACAATGTGGGTAGCCCTAGGTGCTAATCAAGCAAGTATGTGATATTATGTAACTTGTTCCATTTGTGTATGTGTGTTGAATGTGAAAAATGATTGTGATTTGTGTATATATGTGAGAACTTGACACAAATGGTATGGCAGAGTCCTATTTGAAAGAGTTGAGTATATTGTGATTCCTGACCATATGGTAAGGCAGAGCCCTATATGTAAGAGTCGGAGCATTGAAAGTGGAACAAGTCTATTTGTATATATGTGTTATTTATATTCTGCCTCATATAAGTCTACAACTGTAATGTGGCACTGAGAGATCAATTTGAGTAAATGATGTGATATCTATGGTTAGTAATGTCAATCAAGTGTATAGGGTCATTTTGGACTTGGTTCAAGGCCCGAAGTGGTATAATGGGACAAGGAATGAAAATTAAGCACTTAGGGTGCAAGCTTTTTAAAGGAAAAGTGACTTTTTGCACCTGGGTGTGCAATTTTAGATCGGACCTTAAGATCAAGTCCAAACTTGTTCTATTAGCTAGTACATGTAAGCTTTGTGTGGACGTTTGAATCACTTCAATTGAATGTTAGATGTGGAAATGGTGCGTGATGGAAGTTTGATATTTGAGCTGCCATATGACAGTAGATTTGCTGTCATATGCACCGTAGTGTATGGTATGCCACGCTGTGGCATATGGTGTAACATTCGAAAAATTTTAACCCTGAATTATTAACTTAATTAGAGTAGTTAGTAAGTTAATGAGATGTGTGGCCAAAAGGGTTTAACTTGGCATAATTGTTGTGATTTCAGCCCTAGAAGTAGGTCCGGATCGATGGCAGGCTACTCGGGCGAGGAAAGAGGATGAAAAAATGAAGAGTTGTGTTTTGTGCCACACACCGCGGTGCGTGGTTAGTCTGCCACAGTGCACGAACATAATTTAAACGTAATAGGCTCCTCTGTGCCATGTGCCGCGGTGAAGGGCAGCGTGCGCCACGGCGCACAGCTAAAAATTTGATAAATCTAATTCGTGAGTTGCATGAAAACAGAAGAGAGAAAGAGGAGGAAACTGAAGAGCTCAATTTTGGCTCTGTTAGGGGATGATATTTAGCCCCATTATGGATAGATTGAAGCTCCCAAACACCCAAGGTAAGATTATGGTGCTTCCTTCTTCCCTTCCCTCTCTCATTTATGATTATTTATGGTAGGGTTTGAGTTGGGAGATAGATTTTCGGTCCATAAGAGTATGGGTCTGATTCTATTGGTTAAAATGAGATTAATGGGAGTGATTTAATGTATTGGAACACCACATTCATGATTTTGGAAGTGGTTGGTCCATAGGAGCATTTAATATCTAAAAATTAGTATTTATGAGGTAGTTGGGATAAGTTAATATGCATTAATGATGGTTTGAGGTGTTATTAATGATAATGTGCATTAGTGGAATCTAATGAGCCCATTGGGCATGAATTGGTAGTGGTTATGAAATGGTAAAATAGTGTATGAGGAGTTTTTATATTGATAAAGCTTGAAGAGCTAGATGATGATGATATCTTTATAATTTGGTTGTAGAAAGGTTCATCTTGGCACCTTTCGAGCTTGTTGAAGCTTAGGAAAGTTGCTATAGTGAGGGATAAACCTTTGATCTCTTAAAGGTTTGAGGTAACTGGGAGAAACTTACTTTTTATAGTTAAATGTTAATTGTATTGTAAAATGTGATTTGTGAGTTAATTTAATGATGCATATTGGCAAATGCTTGAGTATGAAATGGTTTTGAGAAAAAAAACCTTGATTCTACCACCCTTGATGTTTTATGAAATTAATTGTGATTTATTACTATGGGTAGAGAATTTTGATGAATTATTTGTTAAAATGTGGAGTATACTTGTTATGTGAGTTCATGTGTTGAGTAATGAATGTTGAAATGCATAAAATGTGTGAAATGTGCATGGCATGATTATTGGCAGAGTTCGCCTAGGGAAAGGAGTAGTTTGATTGGAAATCCAGGTGGTATTGGCAGTAACCATTGGAATCAGGAGGTAGCCCTTGTCCCATGATTGATTTGGGACTGTCCCACTTATTCTACAAGGGACTCGAATCTAACTAGTCTCTACTAGTTCATGAGGAGGCTAGATTAGGGGTACGACACCCCATGGTTATTAGTATTAGGGGAAACCGAATTACATAAGTGAGTGAGTTAACCCTGGCCTGGTAGCTCACCATAAGTGAAAGGCTGGGTTAGTTTATAAAGGACGTAGCCAAGTAATAGCTACCGGTTTCATGTCGGAGGTAACAGGAGGATATAAGGTTGACATATGATCATGCATATAAGTCCGGCCACATGGTTGTTAGTTTTGTGGTTTGGCACGTGTTAAGGGTGTAGGGTTGTTATTTTTGAACCCTGAGTTATGTTTTTGAAAACAAGAAGATATAATGTTTTATGGCTAGCCCGATTACATAGTTGTTAGTTTTGTGAATTGTGGCCTAATACTATGTGATATATGTGTTATGTGCCTATTGGCATCTATTTACAATTAATATGTAACTGTAAGGGTTAAGTGAAACTCGGTTACTAAGTGGTTATATTCACCTCTCAAATTCTCAATATTTTTAAGGACTAGCTCATTAGATCCAAGTTAGGGAAAACACACAGAGACTTAGGATTTGTGGAGTAAATCCTCTTAATGTCTCTCTTTAATAGTTTACATGTGTAATTGTTAATGTTTTTGCCAACTAGGAGAAATTGTCATGATTGTACTACTTGCATGATTTTGTGTTTAACTAGTGTATTTTGTGCCCTGAGTCAGTGATTTTTTGTTATGAACCCGAGGATAGGGCCAAAATACTTCTGCAAGCAGGACCATATATATTTTTGAGAAATATGAATGAAATGGTTGATTTTGTGCAACTTTTTCTCCCCCTTTATATTTTGTGAAAATTGGGGTTGAGAGGTGATTTGTGAAACAAGCATTTTTGGTTGTGTGTGGTGTGTTGCATGAGTCTGCAAGAGTCCATTGAGTATGGTCGGAGGGTTGGTGTAGGCTATTCGCACGTGTGGTTGAGATGGGGCACCCTATTTGGGAAATTTTGTGAAAATGTGTCAAAATGGGTTTTGGTGTCCAACTTTTGATAGAAAATGAATTTGAGTGTGAAACTGGTGCCATTACTAGATTTAAGAGAAAACTCTGTGTAGACACTAAAACCACCTCAATTGGACGTCAGATGGAGATTTGAGACTCATCAGAAGTTCGCTCCCTGTGCTGTCAAATAACAGCACTAATCTGTCAAATTTCGCGCCTCACGCCATGGTGCATGGCATAGAAGAGACATGCCGTGGCACACAAACTGTAAGCCATAGCGCACATGTCAAATTCTGTGTAAAAATCAGTTTTGAGTTTTAAAACTCAATTTTTTGGGTCCCAATTGATTTTCAAGCTTCCGTTTTGTTTTCAAACTCTATCTTGGAGACCTTAAAACGTGTTTGAGATTTGACCGGTTGAAAATTGGGATTCCTTGAAATAGATTTTGAGAAATTCATTTAAAAAACCCTACAATTTGGTAATTCTTGTGAGTTATGCCCTGGATTACCATAATTTAGAGTTAAGTGTGATTTAACCTTAGGGAGTTTACACATGGCAAAGATAAAAACAAAGCACATTACTTTGTATCACATGCCATGGTGCATGTGGTACAAGCCACAGTGCATGGCACATTTCATAGAAAAGGATTTGTGCCTTTTTGAGTCATGATTTGTGTATTTGTGCTTTTGTTAGCCCTCTTATTTGAATATATATTTTAAGAAGTTGAGATTCCATGATTTGAAAACAACTAAAAGGCTATTACTGTGATTGTTGTTTATTGATTGTGTGATTAGGAATGGTAAAGTTCAGATTGAGTCGAGACTTTACAAGTTATCTACCTTCGTAGATTGTGTGTACATGTTTGTCTTTATGGCATCTGCCACATTTGGTTATTTTACTCTCGTGAACTGTGTGTCTACATTTGTTACCTATTCTGTTAAGTCCTCAAAATTCTAAATTTTTATTAACTTAGGTATTTGAAATTTCATTACTTTTAGTTAGTAAGTGTACTACTTTGATTTACATATGAGTAATTTATTTTCTTCAAGCATGATAAAATAAAGCAATTTTAATCTATTCTCAATTTATGGTTATGATTATGATTTATAAATTTATTAAGTTTATTATATCAAATTATCACATTTTCAATTATTTTACATAATTGTTTGAGTCTATTGTTTTTACTCTTTTAAGTCATAATTAAAGGGGAAACTCTGCTATAAATTTTACAAAATGTTTAAGACTTTACAAACCTTATAAATATATAATTAAAGGGTAAACTCTACTAAAAATTTTACAAAATTTTTAAGACTTTACAAACCTTATAAATATATATATATATATATTATGTTATTGATCAGTATAAATTATCTATTGCTATTATAGCTCAATATCTAGATAACTAAAGCTTATGAAACATGAATTCACATCGTATTCTATGTTATTCATACCCTTAATACTGGAGTGTGACATTATCCTTCTATTCATGTCAATTTCTTGTATGATATGCCTTGGGTTTTGTAACAAAAAAGTTATAAGTTTTTGTAGGGTTATAAAACCACTTGCTTTAAGGTGTGCAAAATTTAGGTTTAGGTTGTTAAAAGAAATCAAGAGGTTGATGTAATTGACTAAGGAATGTATAAGGCATGTTGATGCAGTCGTGTCACTCAATCCTCAAAATTAACTAAAGCTAACCTTAATGTAATATAGGCCAACCTTAGGTCTTTTCTCAAGGAGGAGGTTCTAACTACCTAGGCTAGAAAACTTAATGATAGATTAACCATTGAATGAGATTGTTAACTAATTACCTAATGAAATTAAATGCAAATTAAACCTAAAAGTGTGATGGTTGGCCTTCCTATTAAAGTTGGAACCCTAGGGTGTTGTTAATGGAAAAATCCTAATCTCTAATTAATTATGGCAACTCACTCAACATTTCTTCCTTAGCTGAAAAAGGTGTTTACTTAAGACAATTATCTCAAACAACCTAACTTCACTAACTCAATTCCCTAAGTGCTCATAACATGCCCTTAAGTTATCTCACTATCTTAGGTTTGAAAATTAACCAAGTATCAAAATAAATTTCACTCCCCAACAACCATGGCTCATAATTAACTCAAGCATTAAACTATACAACTCAAGCATTTAATCAAACATTCACCAAACATAACATATGTAAGGTTAGTGCAAGACTGAAAATGACTTGAAAAATCACATTGACATGATATTACTCCAAGTGGCTGAAATTCTAGAAGCTAAAGGGAATGAAAATTAATTCAACAATCATGTTCCAATACAACCAATTATCACAAACTATGAAACTAAAGTCAAATTGAACAACAATCAACCATAGTTATAGTATTCTAATGAAATTGAAACAAGATGAAGAAATAGTTGAGCTTAGTTAAGTGAAGACTTCAAAACTCCTCTACCATTAACTCTCCCCTAGGATTCTATGGAGATTCTAGCTAGAAAACATCAAGAACACTTTTCTTCCTCTATGGACACATAATGGCCGTATAAGATGATCCATGCTTCTTCATGATTTAAGCTTTAAATCTCCTTCTAAATGATTAGGGTATGGTTAGCTGTAACATCCTAAAAATTTTAAGACTCAGATTTATTTTAAAAATATAAAATATCTATAATTAAATTAAAATTAAGAGTAATTTGATAGAGGTCTAGAGTTTGAATTTTACTTAGGAAAAGTTTAGTTTTATTTTATTTTTCACTATGAGAAAATTACTAAAGTTGACCCGGGCTTTTTTGCTATAGTAAAAAATATTGGGCCCTTTCTTGTAATTTTCTCTAAAATGTTTTAAGATCAGTTTTAAGAGGAAAATAACATGCATAAATGAAAAGAAAACAAGATAATAAAAGGAAACAAACGAACAACAGAATGTGATGGAAGAGACGAAGAAGAGAGGAGGAAGAGAGGGAGTTAGGCTTGGATTTAGGAGGCTTTGCGATCATTACGAGCTTGGCTACACAATAGGTAAACTCCCTACTTCAATCCTTTTCCTTCCCTCTTAGTTTTCTTCAATTTTTAGAAGAGAAAATTTCTAAAATTTGATCCAAAAGCCTTTATTCTTGTAAGCTTTAGTTTCCTTGGGTCCTTGGGAGGTTGTTTTGAGTTTCTATATGATGCCCTAATATTTGGAGTTGGCATTTGGATGAAAAATGAAGTTTTAGGGCAAAAGTCAAACCTCAAGAGGTTGGGTTTGGCTCCTCAATGGTTTAAACTTATTGATTTAGTTATAATTTTGTTATTTGAGCTTAATAAGATTTAAATTAAGGTTTGGTTTTCATTATAAAGGCTAATGGTGAAAGTTGGCGGCACTAAGTGAAGGTTTTTAATTGATTAAAAATTATATGAATTGGAAATTAGTCTAGTGGTGGCTAATAAATGATTTTGGTGGTTAAGTGGTATTATGTGAATGGTTGGTTTAATATATAGACCATTAGGATGGATTATGGCTCATTGACCCAAGTTGTATGGTATGAGTTATAGTTTTCATTAATGCTATTTGCCATGAAAAGTGATATGGATCACTTATATGTTATAGGGAATTGTTGGTGGAACTTATTGAGAAGTTAAGGAATAAGCCAAGTCTTATTTTGTACAAGAAGAACTCTTTTGATACCAAAGGGTTGAGGTAACAGGGGAATTTATATTTTTTATTACTTTGTTTAGCTATTTTTGAGTAGATAATATTATCTAGCATGCATTGCATGTTTTAAATAATTGAATGCAAATAAAATGTGTTTTAGAAGGGTTTAGGGGGTATTGCTTTAATAATAATGCATTTATATTTACTATCTATTTAATAATGATGTTACTTATGAAAATAAGATTATTAGCATGAATTGTGATCATAAAAAACAAGGAGTTGCACTTAAGGAAGTATAACTAGGTTTGGTACCTTAGATAGGCTAAGAAGCCGCTTAAGAGATGAATTATGAGTGTTATACTACCTTGAGTGTTGAAGTAGTCAATACTCGAGAAAGGTAGAAAAGGGTAGGAGGCATAATCTCGGTGGGAGTTTTCTAATAGAGAGATGCGGTCTTGTGATATTCTATGGCTTACTGTCAATACTCAGTGTTACCTTTCGTATTGTGGGCTCAGTACACTAAAGTGGTTAGTGGATTGAGTGTTCGACACCTCTCAGTGAGGGAGGGAATTCAGCATATGAAGTGTGAGGTTAAGTGCCTAGGCCAAGGTAGCCCTCACATAGAGAGTAAGTCAGGCTAGCTTTAAGAGAGAGTTAGCTTCAACTGCTCAGGATTCATGTCGAAGGGGCACAAGCGATTCGGTAGATCAGATCATGCCTTGGTTTATATTTTGTGCCTGTGGAGGTACAGTGGGTGTAAGGTTTACGTACAAGCTAAAGAGTGCTAAGGGGCATTTTATTGGTTAGGAAAGGTCATATCGGCCTACCTCATACATTCAAGCATTTTAATTAGTTAATTATATGTTATTTTAAATCTATTATTTATTTACTTGACTATGGCTTTCCTTGTAATGAGGAATATTGATTTCTCTATTACTGAGACTATGGTTGTCTCACCCCTTTCTTTACAATATTTACAGGTCTAAGTAAAGGATCTAGTAGTGGATGCGAAAAAGAGTCGAGCTAGGGGTTTGCTTGTGGATTGTAAAGATCTACAACCCCTTTCTTTTAAGCAAGTATATTGTAATGTATTTATATTAGGGAACCAGTAGGATGTGACTATACATATATGTGCATATGTGTGGATTGTGTGCTTGTGTATGAATTTTTGCCGCTTGTAGACTTGTGTTTAGGAAACTTAGTTATGGTATGTGGTTTTAATGGATTCATTTGATAGACCAAGTTTTCATTACAAGTAAATGTTTATTTTGGTGTGTGTGTATATATATATATGAATATGTGTGATTCTACACGCAATTGCAAAGTAGTTGCATTGTGAATTGTATGCTAAGGGAAAACATATACCTTTAATAGAGAGAGTGGGTGTGGGGCCCCACGGGGATCTTTGAGCCAAGCAAAAATGTTTAGCATGTGTATTTATATAAATACATGTTGTTTGGATTGATTTTTGATCACTCTCATATGATTTGTGCATTTTAGGGGTTGAGGGTTCATTTTGGAAAATGGCACCTAGGTTGTCAAATTTTGATATAAGGAGTTTTTCTATCATTTAAATGTTCTATTAGGTACTCTTAGTCCTATTTGACACGTCCAAAGTGTTCCCACAAGTTTGTGACCCTTATGATGAGATTTGGACAATTTTGAAAATAGTTTTTATTAAAAAACTGTATTTTTACATCTGGGTGTCCAAATCTCAATCCGAACTTTGGATTTCTCTAAAATTTAGGTCACAAGTAAAAAAATTTATAAGAATCATGTGAGCTTTGGAATCACATTGATCGGACACTAGATGGAGAAACGGCGTACTCCAGAATTTGATCCAGAGGTGCTGTCATGACAGCATCAAATTGCTGTCATAACAGCAACAGTGTTGATGTTGGGACGTGCACAAATTTTAATATGTCTGTTGGATCTTTTTAAAATTTGGTAAACTACTAGTACTCTTTAAAAGTGATATGTGAGCTCTGGAATTGCTCCGATCAGAGGTCAGATGATGAAATTGTACACTCCAGAAGTTGGTCCAGAAGTGCTGTCATGATAGCAACTTTATCCAATATTGTAGAGTGTCCAAATTTTAATCTGACCGTTAGATCTTTTTAAAATTTGGTATACTTATAGTACCCTTTGATTGTGATGTGTAGGATATGGAGTTGCTCTAATCGGAGGTTGGATGACAAAATGGTGCACTCTGAAAGTTGGTCTGAATGTGTTGTCATGACAACAAAAATGACAAACTTGTAATGTGTCTAATTTTTAATCCAACCATTAGATCTTTTTGAAATTTGGTGCACTACTAGTAATCATTAAGAATGACATGTAGGAATTAAATTACTTTGATTGGAGACTGAACGACAGAACGATGCCTTTCGGAAGTTGGCCTGGGAGGGTTGTCAGGGCAATGCTGTCATGACAGCATCTTTTTACCCCGCTTTTGCCTAGCTTGCTTTCGTGCACTATAGGTAGAACCTATAAATTTTTATAAGGTTTTAAATGTTTATTTTGTGATGGTGTATCTGTTTAGTGATTTAAATGATTTGTTTCCTAAGTTAGTTTTTAGATCAACTCCTTAATCACACTTAGTTTATTTGAATTATGTGATTTTTGAATAACACTCGGGACAAGTGTTACATCAACCATGATAGGGGAAGAGAATGGTGGAAGATTTAGTGGATTTGGTAGGGAAAAAAGGGAGACATGGGTGCTAAATGAAATTCTAGTATAAAGAGAAGGAAGAGAAAATCAAAAACACCAAGAATTAGAGAAAATGTGGAAGATGAATAAAATGGCTTGTTGATCTTAAATGGTGATGAATGGGATGTGCAATTAGAGTTTTCCATCAGTTGAACCTAATTAAAATAATAGGAAAAGAAATTAAAAAGGAAATGGAAGCCTTGTCACACTTGCAAGGTGACATCCTCATATTGGCTTGTAGATAATTCGAAGGTATATGTAATTTTTCATGTGTCATCCACATTATTTAAGCTGATTAATCTCCCAAGTGCAGCATAAATCACACACAAATGCTTAGCTTTGACCTCAAGGACCGTTGACTTCAATTGCCTAATTGATGCACAAGTCACATGCCACCTATGTCACATAAATCACATAATTCAATTAAATAATATGTGACATAATAAAATATAATTAAATTCTAGAGTTAAATTCATAATTAGAAGGGAAAATTTATTAAAATAACCAAGTTTCAGGCTTTATAAAATTACATAAAAAATTTCACACAAAGACAAACCGAAAACTAGGTCAAATTAAGACACTTAAGAAAGTGTTAACTTTTTATTTAATTACTCCCAAGTTAAAATAAATTTCAAAAATATAATTTGATCACTCATCTTCTAGACATAAAATTTATTTTTTCAATTTTTCTTGTACATTTTCTCAAAAGTTCATTTTTAGACTAAAATATTCCTAGTGCACTAAACCTAGACACTTAAGCAATTTTCCAAATCTAATACAATGTGTGTGCACTTTGGATAATAAAGCCTCAATAAAATGGTCCTAATTGACATAAATAAGTGTGTAACAAATATGTTCTATCAATTCCCCCATACTTATATTTTGCACTCTAGGAAAAATCATGTGAAAAAGATCCCAAAAGAAACACTAAAACAAAGAAGCAAGAGAAAAAATAATGCTCAAAGTCACTAAATCACTAGCTCAAGAACTTATACAAATTATCAATCAATGTGGTAATAATTAAGAAAGAATTATGCACATCACAAACAAACCCTTGCCAAGAATCAATGCCAAAGAGTAAGCCTCTCTAGGTTAAGTGTTTGCTCTCATCACTCAAAGTGCATAAGGTATTCAATTTTACTCAAAATTCCTTAAGATAAACCCTACCGTAAGCTTGTAACCCTTCTACATCTCCACCACTAAATTAGGACTTGCAATCAAGAGTCAAGTAGACTTTATTAGGTTGTAATGTGGGTAATGAAAGGATAACTAAGAAATGCATGTAAGAAGATAAGGTTAGCATTAAAATAATGCTATGATCAAGATACATTCCCTAATATGCAAAGCATAACCTAATCCAATTGAGTGGACACTAAACACAAGGAGGATGGAGAGAAATGACAAGAAATAATGAAACAAATGGAATAGATGAGCTAAGTAACTTTTTATTCTTTTCTTTCTTTTGTTTTTCAACTTTTTTTCTTCTTCTTTTTGTTTCTTTTTATAGCAACTTTTTTTCTTTCTTTTCTATATATATATATATGTATATATATGTATGTATATATATTTTCAAATCTTTTTTTTTCTTTTGGTTGCCCCTAACTCTTTGAAAAAATAATGAAAACAATGGATATAATAGTGTAACAATGGAGGATAAAAAGTAATTGATAGAAAAATGACAACAGACATCCACTCTCTTGATCTAGGACATACAATTTATATTAAAAAGATATAAAAGTGTAACATACATCCCTTAATAGGGTGAATAGTTATTTATGAATCAAACTAAAAGCTCAAAATGGCTAATAAAGGATAATCAATAATAATGGTTTGGCTTTTTGGATCTTGACTATTTTTTTATTAATGCCATCTTTCATTTTCTATCAAGCAAGTGCAAAAGTGGTCTCAATTAAGAAGTGAAACAAATTATAGAGGGTAATATCACTAAGGAACTAATCACACATGAATGTTTGGCTTCTTCCATGAAAGGATAATGTGTCACTCTAATTCATTAATTCAAAGTAAAAGAATGTTCACTTCACACCTATTCAATCCTAAAAATTACTATATCTCAAGCATCAAACTATCCATTCAAAGAGCTAGGTCATTGTGTAACCTTAAACAAAACAAAACAAAACTTAAAATTTTTTCTATATTTTATTGATTTTTTTTCAAAATTAAAACAAAGAAAACAAAATGTTTATGTCTCTCCCCCACACTTAAATCATACATTGTCCTCAATGAATAGACTAGTCATGGGATAAGGTAAGATCAAAATGGATGCATTCATAACAAAAGTGTGGTGCAAAATTTTTTTCTAAAATAAAACAAACAAACAAAAAAATCAATTAAATCTATATCCTACTAGGTTCATTTGCACCACACTTGAACTATACCCAATCATCAAATATATCAAATAAAGTAAAGTAAAAGCTCAAGGTTAGAGAGATACAACCTTATCATGGTGGCTCAAAATAGATGGTGGAATCTATAATGATGAAATTGAGATCCTTCTATAAGCATTGATGGGAAAATTCTCCTTTGAAGCCTTCGAAGGCTTAGGCTCAATTGGCAAAGGTCTTAAAATATAAGCAACAAAGCATTGACTTTGCACAATTGGAAAATCAAACAACACAATTCATGGATTTAAATCAAGTGGTGAATGAATAAATACACCATTAATGAAATGAAATGAATTAATGAAATTCAAAGCAAACAACTCCCTTTCTTTATCCAGTTCTAGATCACATGAAATGATCTCTTTTGATGAGTCAAGAACAAGCTCTTCAAGTGTGTGAGGAAAATCTTGAAATTCAAAAGCTTAAACTTGTTGGTTTCCTTCTTGAATAATCATGGCCTCATTCACCTCAATGACAAATCCATTAAAATCATCATTATTCTTGGTGACATCCTCTTGTACACCTACAAAATCAATAAAAGAACCTTCCTCAAGCATGTTTTGGTCTAAAGAAAAAGAATTCAAGTAAGAGGAAAAAGTTTCTTGACAAACCATGCATAAATTGCCAACATCACAAGTACAAGAAAGCATGGAAGAGAAACTATCACCAAGAATATCATGAAAAGCAATGGAAGAATTATGCAATCAACCTCCTTGACTTCTTGAGCTATCTTCAATTCCATGCTCAAGTCCTCACTGCTTGCATCTCCTCCAAAATGCTAAGTGAGTACATGGCATTAGGGCTTTCAAGAGAAGAATTTTCCTCCAATAGCTTGGGAACCTTATGGACATCAAGCTCAAGTAGAGAGAATTCTTTATGATTAGCCCCTTTAGTGTGTGTACCTACATCACAAGAAACAATACCCTTCTTATGCCCATTAAGTTTAAGCATAGTAGACATTTTATCATTATCACGTAATTCATGAGAAGAGGTACCATTCAAGTATGCATCAACATCTAAGAAATATTGGCGCTAAAAGTATCAATGCAAGAGCAAGAGACATAAGTAGTAGTAAGTATAGATTCATGAGTAAGTGAGGGAAATGCATAGTGCTCAATAGCTTCATCAAGTAAAGTGTCAATGGCATTTACATCAAGTATGGAATAATCCTCAAAAGGTATCTTCATTGCCTCATAGATATTGAAATTGATTTGATCATCCCTATATTTTAAAATCAAGGTACCCTTATCCATGTCAATTAAGGTACGAGCTGTTCTCATAAAAGGTCTGGCAAGAATCAACACATCATCCCCTTTTCCCCCATTAGACATATCTAGCACATAGAAGTCAATCGGGAATAGCAAGTCTTTTACACAAACAATTAAATTCTCAATAATACCAAATGGTTTTCTTAAAGTCTTATCCACTAGTTGGAAGATCATTAGGGTCTTATGCATGCAATCAAGCTATGAAGAAGTATAAATAGACAAAGACATGACATTAATAGCCGCCCTAAGATCAATTAAAGCAGTAGAAAACATGATATTTCCTATTTTGCATGGAATGGTAAAAGAACCCAGATCCTCACACTTGATTGATAATTAGAGTTTCATTATTGCACTAATAGAAAAGGGTAATTGATCCCTAGCATTTGGTGTAAACTTTCTCTTGTTAGTGCAACAATCCTTGAGAAATTTTGCATACTTTGAAAAATTTTTCACAACATCAAGAAGAGGAATATTCATATTAATTTTATTGAAAAAATCAATTACCTCTTTGTGATGAACTCCTTTGGTTGATGCTTGATCACTTGAGCTTGAGGAAAAGGAAGTTCCCTTAAAATTTATTGCTCTTTCTTAGCCTCATCTTCCTTTTTCTCCTCTTACACCAATTCTAGAATTTTATTTTGCTATCTCCTTGGCATTTTTATGGAGGTTTCTCCATCTCAATCTCCTCAATATCCTCCTCCTTATCATCCCTACATAATTGAGCATTAGCAACACTAGAAGAAGCTTGTAAAGACAAGTCATTATGCAAGGAGTCATCATGCACTTCCATCACCTCTCCCTCTTTTCTTTCCTTCTCAGCATTTTTACCCACTTCCTTACCACTTCTCAAAGTAATAGCATTAATGGGTGCTTTAGGGTTAGCAATCGTGTTGCTTAGAAATGTAGGTGCTTGTGCATTAGATTAACTAACATGATTAGAAAACATGCTCATTTAGGAAGTTAAAGCATCAACTTTGTTATTCAAATTATCATAAGCTCCCCTAAACATGTGATTCATCTCTATCATTTGCTTAGCTAGAAATTACACCTCATTGGAAGTACTAGAAGAAGGAGATTCAATGGGAATTTGCCTATTGGAGTTGGAGTTAGGATTAAAGTTGGAGTTGAAAGCATTACCTCTTTGTTGATAGGAATTAGAATTACTCCCTGAAAATTGAAGTTGCATGTCACAGCCTTAAGCAATAGGAAATGGTCCCCTTGGATGGCTGTCTTGCAAAGCTCTACTTGAGTTAGCATAAGAAAAATTAGGATGATTCCTTAAAGAAGAATTATAAGTGTTCCCACAGTTTCCTTGGTTGTCCCATTAAACATAGCATTAACTTGAATATGCTCAAACTTAATAGGGCAATTAGACTCAACATGTATAGGAGAATCACAAAAAATACATGTGTAAGGAACCAGAGCTTGAGAAGAAGTACTTACATTGTTCACATTTTGAACTTGGCTCAATTGAGAAGCCAACATCTTACCAATCTTCAAGACCAAAATATCCAATTGGTTGTCATCCAATGTGCTTGAAATGAAATTCACCTTTCTATTTCTTGTGCTATATTGAGCACCATTAGTTGCTATCTTTTTTATCAATTCCCAAGCCTTGGTATGTGTTAAATCAATTAAAGCTCCCCCACTAGCAGTATTTATGAAAACCTTATATTTTTCACAAAGTCCTTCATAAAAATATTCTACAAGGTTCTCATTAGAAATTTGATGGTGAGGGCACTTAGCAAGTAACCCTTGGAACCTTGCCCAATATTCATAAAAGGATTCATTAAAACCCTATTCAATCTCATAAATTTGTTTCCTCAAATTTGTAACTTTAGAAGAGGGAAAGAACTTTTTCAAAAACAATCTTCTAAGTTAAGCCCAAGTAGAAACTCTAATATGGAAGGGATAATTGAAATACCATTCTTTAGCTAAGCCTTCAAGGGAGAAGACAAAAGCTTTGGCTTGCACTTCATCAACATTCACATTTATGGGCTTCATAGTATCACACACAAGAAAGACAATATGCAAGAATCTATGGCAATCCTCACTTGATAATCCAAGGAATTTAGGCAAAGTATTTATTAATGAAGGTTTAAGTTCAAACATGTTCACATTAGGAGCCATGTACAACCCACAAGGATTATCATTTCAATTAGGGGAAGTCAATTGCCTAATGGATCTCTCATCTTGAGGATTATAAATTTCTACAAATTCTCTATTGATGTGTGCATCATCATGCAAGTTGTGACCCATAGTTCTATTGTTTTCATTGTTGTTTCCTAACCCTTGGCCATTGCCTTGACCATTACCTTACCCACAAGAGGATCTACCCTTTCTATTAATGAATTGACCACTAGATGATTATCAATTTGTGGTTGTGATCTCTTGAGTTCCTGAAGAGTTTTTTTTTCAATCTTGAGATCTACTTCAACAAATGTTTTAGGATTGGCATGGGTCATAAACCAAAGAATTCAGCCAAGAGTAAGACAAACAACACAACACAAGGCTCAAAAGAGAGACAAAATGTACCCCAAGTGGCTCTAGAAACAAGAAACAAAAATCAAAAATCAAATCAAAACACAAAAGCAAGGGAAAAATTTTCTGTGTTTCTTTAAACTCAAAAAACAAAAAGTTAACCACACAAAAATGAAAATCACTGAAAAGTAAAGGACAAAGAGTTAGAAATGCTCATTTGAAGACCCTTTGCTTGTTTTGGAAACTCTGCAGCTTGCTCTCTAGAGATAGTAAACTTGTCGATTTTGTAGCAGCTAATCCACACAAGAAATTCCCATGAAACTTTTATGAGAGACAAAAGATAAACATAGGAAACTTATATAAAAATTTTAGCTCAAAATTATTTCTCAGCCATTTCCATAATTTTTCACAATTTGGTCCACGGTTCTTGAAAAACAGGGTTTCGTCCATATGACCATGTGATCTTCCAACAAACGTTCCAGCAGGACAAAGCCAGAGCCAAGAAAAATGATCAACTATGAAAATAAAGATAAGACAGTAAGGAAAAAACTGAGACTTGAACCACTCAATTTGGACGCTTAATGTGAAAAGTATGCCCACTCAAATTTGCTACCAGGTTTAGGAATCTTCTAAAAAAGCTTCCTGTACCTTGTAAGACTGTAAAATGTGAAAAAATCAATTTTCAAGTTCAAAATTGACCAAACCAGTTTTAAAATGAAGCTAAGAGATATATCTTTCAAGGTATCAAAATTTCAAGTCCAAATTATTCCAGACTCGTTCCCGGTATATTTTTGAAATCGGCCTAGAAACACTGAAAATAGAGCACTGTTAAGTACACTAGGAAAACGAAAGTTGCACAAATATTTTTTTATTTTTTTAAAAAATGATAAAAAAACACATAACACACAGAGAAAAAACTTATAAAAATTGAAAACAGAAATTTTTATGATTTTTGAAAAAATTTTCTAGAAACACAAAAATTGCAAATTAAGCACCAAGAAAACTATCGTAAGAGCTAAACCTAGTCTCCCCGGCAACAGTGCCAAATTTTGATGTGATCATGTCACTCAACCCTCAAAATTAACTAAAGCTAATCCTAATGTAATACAAGGCCAACCCTAAGTCTTATCTCAAGGAGGAGGTTCTAACTACCTAGGCTAGAAAAATTAGTGAATAGATTAACCATTGAATGAGATTGTTAACTAATTGCCTAATGAAATTAAATGCAAACTAAACTAGAGTGTGATGGTTGGTCTTCCTATTAAAGTAGGAACCCTAGGGTGTTGTTAATGGAAGAATTCTAGTCTCTAATTGATTATGGAAACTCACTCAACCTTTCTTCCTTAGCTGGAAAAAGTGTTTAATTAAGATAATTATCTCAAGCAACCTATCTTCACTAATTCAATTCCCTAAGTGCTTATAACAAGCCCTTAAGTTGTCTCACATTAGTACAAAAATGACTTTTTATAGTGGTTAAAAATGACTTTTTACAGTAGTTAAACAGGCGATGTTGTTCCAAGGGATATAGAATATCCCATCTTTTTATATTGGTTATACACCTGATGTAAAAACTAAAATTTCTACATCAGTTATAAAGCCAATATTAAATATTATATACAAAAAATTAAAAAAAAAATAACCTGGAACCTTTTACATTAGTTAGGCTTCCAATCGATATAAAATCGTGAGTTTTTACATCAGGTGGCCCTTGACCCAATGTAGAAAGTGTATTTCTACATCAGATGAAGGGCCACCTGATGTAAAAACTGTAGAATACTTCACCATAATACAAAAATGCCACCACCTTAAATTTTTTACACCATTTGCCTTCCAACCGATGTAAAAAGTACCCTGTAAATTTCATATTTTGTACTAGTGTCACTAGCTTAGTTTTAAAATTAACCAAGTGTTTAATTGTATTTCACTCCCTAATAGCCATGGTCTATAGGTAACTCAAGCACAAAACTATGCAACTCAGCATTTAATCAAACATTCACTAAACATAATACATGTAAGGTTAATGCAAGACTAAACATCACTTGAAAAATCACATTGACATGATATTACTCCAAGTGGTTGAAATTCTAGAAACTAAAAGGAATGAAAATTATTTCAACAATTATGTTCCAACACAACCAATTATCACAAACTATTAAAGTCAAATTGAACTACAATCACCCATAGTCATAGTATTCTAATAAAATTGAAACAAGATGAAGAAATAGTTGAGCTTAGCCAAGTAAAGACTTCAAAACTCTTCTTCCATCAACTCTCCTTAAGGATTCCAGGGAGATTCAAGTTAAAAAACATCAAGAACACTTTACTTCCTCCACGAACACATGCTAGCCATGGAAGATGATCCATGCTTCTTGATGATTTGATCTTCAAATCTCTTCTAGATGATTAGGGTATGGTCGTCCATGATAGGGGAAGAGAATGGTGGAAGATTTTAATGGATCTGATGGTGAAAAGAGAGTGATATGGGTGCTAGATGAAATTTTAGTGTAGAGAGAAGGAAGAGAAATTCAAAGACACCAAGAACTAAAGAGAGAAAATGTAAAAGATGAATGAAATGGCTTGTTGATTTGAAATAGGGCTGAATGGGATGTGTAATTAGAGTTTTCCATCAACTGAACCTAATTAAAATAATAGGAAAAGAAATTAAAAAGGAAATGGAGCCTTGTCACATTTGCAAGGTGGTATTCTCCTATTGGCTTGTAGATGATTCGAATGTGTGTGTAATTTCACATGTGTTATCTACATTATTTAAGCTAATTTAATCTCCAAAGGTAGCATAAATCATGCCCAAATTTCAGCTTTGACCTTATGAAGTGTTGACGTCAATTGCCCAATTGATGTACAAGTCACATGCCACCTATGTCACATAAATCACATAATTCAATTAAATAATATGTGACATAATAAAATATAATTAAAGTCCATAATTAAATTCATAATTAAAAGGAATAATTTATTAAAATGACAAAGTTTCAGGCTGCATAAAATTACATAAAAAATTTCACAAAGGCAAACTGAAAACTAAGTCAAACTAAGACACTTAAGAAAGTGTTGACTTTTTATTTAATTACTCCCAAGCTAAAATGAATTTCAAAAATCTAATTTAACCACTCATCTTCTAGATATAAAATATATTTTGTCAATTTTTTTGTACATTTTCTCAAAAGTTCATTTTTGGATCAAAACATCCCTAGTGCATTAAGCACTTAGGTAAGTTTTCAAATCTAATACAATGTGTGTGCACTTTGGCTAATAAAATCTTAATAAAATAGTCCTAATTGACATAGATAAGTATGTAAAAAATGTATTCTATTACACATTTAAGTATTTAACAAATAATTTAGGTCTCTTTTGCTTGTTGGAAAGGAACTAAATGGATTGGAAAATGGTAGAATCACATCTCAAGACTTGTGAAGAATGTTATTCATAGAAAAGAAGACCAATAATAAGTCATTATTCAAGAAAAAACAAGTTCATGTTCCCTTGTAACAACAATCCATTCTATCTTGGTACTTGCCTTTTAATAACTTTCTTCAAAGGTCCTTGGATGTGATTTTCCCTTAAAAAAATATAGATAAAAATATAATGATCATGATTAGTAGAAGAGATTGAAAGTCTACCAAAGAGGGGTAAATTGGGCTTTATAAAAATTTGGCTAAAAATTAAAATTAAAGAGATGAGTTTAGAATGATATCACCAATCATAGAGAGTAAATAAGAGAAGCTTGCATAAATGTTTATCTTAGTTTAGCTATAACCACTTAAGCTTACGTCCAATCTTTAAGTACCACTTGAGATTTTCTCCACCAAGACTAGTCTTGGATCTTGGTAGCCTAAGTACAATTCTAGACGCACACTAGAGTCTAAGTCACTCATCATTACAAAAGTAATGAAATAACCCTCTTAAACTCCACGAGTTTAAGATCCCCTATTATAAGATAGAAAGATAGAGATGAACAGAATAAGTTTAAGAATGAAATATTACTATTAAATACCCTCTTTAAGAGTTGATATAATCAATAAAGATCATTTGTAATGAATGTGAACTCAAAAAGTTGATAAACAATAAATGAGAATAACTTGTGTGTTTTTGTGTGTGTTCTTGTTCACCATCTTCATAAATTCTCTAATTTATAGTTGGGCTTTATAAATGATTCGTTAAACTCATGAATATACACTACTATAAAAAAACACATTTTACACTAGTTAAAAAGGAACTGGTGTGAAAAGTGTGAGCGGTGGCATTTTTGTAAATAATTAGATTTGATATAAAACTTTCTACACTAGTTCCACATATAACCAATGTAAAAACTACTTTCTATACCGGTTGTCTTATGAATTAGTGTAGAAAGTTGGGTATTATTTCTAAATATAAAAATTTAAATAAATTATTTACTTTCTCCATTGAGTCTTTTAAATACCCGGTGTAGAAATTTTTCAATTTTAAAAAAATTATTAACTATCCACACTAGTTATTTATAATGAGTTTAAAAAGATTAAAATAAATTTTAAACTTTAATATTTTTAAAATTTAATAATTTTTTTACACCGGGCTTTTACAGTGTAAAAACATTAAACCTTAAACTCACCAGCTCCCTTTCTTCTTGAAAGCATATATTATTTTTTAAGGAACATTAAACAAATATTTATTTTAAAAACACTATCCCTATTGAAAAAGCAAAAACCCACCCCTTTCGAAATCTCTTTACTGTGTGTCTCGGGCCCCATGCCACCCCTTGGTTCTTCCTATTCCACTTCAAAACCCCATCTCTCACTCTCATCCCCTAAATCCATGGTTGTCCCTTTTGTTCTTAGCGTCGTCCATTGTCTCCATTGCCGTGGGTTCGTGTGCTCGGCCTCCTCGTCATACCCCTCGGCGGCATCCTCGTCAGTTGGGTTCATCTCTCTTCTCTTGGATTAGTGGGTTTGTGGATCCTTGAGTGCTGAGGTACAAGTTTTAGATTTCATATTTTAGATTGGGGTTGAGTGGAGTAGATTGGACCTATTTAGATCTCCTAAAATTGGGTTTGATTTGGCTGATGAAATATCTATTTTCCTCTTTCTTTGTTTTTTTTTTAATGCCTCAACCTAAGATTGATTTCAAAACTTGGTCTGATGTATTGATTACTTCTTCCTTTTGTTTTCGTATTTGACTGTTGAGGTTGCAAGTCTCTCCCATGATTTAGATTAAAAAAAAACAAAATCAAAAAACAAAAGGAATGTTCAGAACTCAATACCCCGCTTCTTTATCTATGTATTTGTAAATATATATTATGAAACAAGTAAATGGGTTCGGTGAACACTAGTTTTCTTGGGATGCACCTACCTGAATTTTTGTTTCCAGAAAAACGTTGATCGACTTTATATGAAGAGGAATATTGTGAAGGTTTATTTTAAAATAAATTTATTTAATGGGTTGTTGCAATTCATAACACTAGCTTGAGTTGTTAATGGCAAAAATGGGAAGAAAGAGTTGTGAGAATGAGTTAAAATGACTAAATCAAGTGCTAATGCACATTAATATCGTGGATTGAAAATATAACTTGCAAAATTAGTCAATTTACTAAACTGATATTATTAGTTGGAGCAACACGATGGGAAACAACTCTATTTGAAATCTTGTGAAATCAATTACCATAGGATAGTGGTAAAGTTACGTGGTAAGTTAATTTCAGTAAAACTTATCTTGCATATGTTTATTGATATGGATTTGAAAAAAACATTTAGTTTAGCTATAATGTTTATCTATAAAGATTTGAGGTGACTTTGGATAAGTTAGCTATAATTGGCTAGTTATCTGTATCGTGTGGCCAGGTAGTGTGTTGATCCTTTATTCCAAATAAATAAATAAATAAATAAAAACTCCAAGTCTATCGATTCCATTCCCACTTAAGCAAGATGATCCGTTCTTTATACTGTATTTGCATAAGTGACCAGTGTTATAATATATAAGTTATAGTACTATTATTTATATGATTTATGAACAAAATTTCTTATATTATTTTACCATGATAAGCATAAGAAATTTTATATATAGAGAGAACATAATTAAAACTCAAATACAAGTGCAATATTATTTATAATGAGTTATAATGTCATGTATGTGATTTGTGTATGCATCAAAATCATATTTTAAATTGCATGACCAGATCACAAATTTAAGGCCTAATTAAGCAAATTTGTAAAGGTCTTTTTTTTTTTTTCATCCTTGTCAGTACTACCAAGTGAATTTCACTTTTTTCTTTTTGTTTTATTACTATTATATTTATATGCACAAACCATTTAAAGCATTGATCTCCTTGACCCAATCCTTAATTCATTAAAGCGTCTTTTATAAATCTAGTAGTGCTATAGCCCAGCCCAATGGTCTAAGCTCATTAAAGTTTATCGCCCAATAACACACACGCTAATTTAGCCTTATAGTCTATACAAAGTGGGTAAAGTACTTATAAGTTGTGACGAAATGGATTGAAATAAGACAAATGGAAGTTATTTGTTTGAAAAAAAAAAAGAAAAAAAAACAAAATAAAATTGATGGAAGCGAACATAAACCTTTTTTTTTAACTTATAATAATAATATGATTAATATACTCATGGCATGGCACAAAATGGCACAATCATAGATGAAATTGTAATTTGCACAGAATAAGTTTTAATTGCTTATTCTATTCCAATCGTTGCCATAAAAAAGTAATTATTATTGAAACTAAAGTAGTCACGAATATTAATAACACTTGAACTTCAGTGAATCAAAAATTTGCAGAAGGAAAGTTATAATTGCTTGTTTCATTCTAGTTATTATTAGAAGACAAGTAGTTATTATTTAAACTAAAATAGTCACTGATATTTACTTTTTTAAATTGAGATATTTTAGTCACTTCTCAAAAAATCATTCATGTAAAAGAGGTCTTTATGAACTTAAGAAGAATTATAGCATTTCACAGTACTTCATTATGATTTGCATGTTTCAAAGGGATTTTTCTTTCATTTTTCCAAAAATTTTCTGGTAATTAATAAATCATTTTGAATAATAGAAAACTTAGAAAAAAAAAATTGTAAAGACACGGACAGAAAACACATTGTCATTATTAGTCTTTTTTTTTTTTTTTTGGTCGATGAAATGAAAGCACATAGGGACGGGTACTAGGCCCTTAAATCAGAAGGTATCAACTCATAAATACATTATAGAGAACTTGTGAAGATCAGAGCTCCATTAGCATGGCTAAGAGCCTCCTTAGCAACCTTGTCAGCTATGGTGTTAGCATCAGGACTGCACCACAGCACGTTCACCCTCTAGTCTCTATGCATCATAACTTTTTGTAATTAAAAAAATTCTTAGGGGGTCAGTCATCATTATATTTAAAAAAATAAAATATGAAGAAAATAAAACACGTTAACTAAGGGAGGCAAATATATGCTTGTTGAGCTGCTATAATTATTCATTAATAATATTATCAACAAGCAAATACTGTGTGAGAATGTTATTTAATGAGGTATGAATTTAGCGTTCTACACCAAGTTAACAACTCTCTTATACTTGTAACTTTAGTTGTTTATTATTATTATTATTATTATTATTAATTCAATTCCTAGGACTCGGCACTGGTATCAATATATAAGCACCATTATACTTACTTTTAAATTTAATCAAAGTTGAGATTCACATTATATTATAAGTCTAATGATGACCGACCTCCTATCTATTTTGTTTTAATTACAAAAATTTAATTGAAAAAATGCATCCGCTCAACTGCTAAGTAATTGTTGAATTATATTTTTGTAAATACTTCTTTAAGTACCATTTGAGCCTAGATGCATGTCATGGTCCTAGTGAGCCATTGAACCCCAACTCACATAAACTTTTTATTCTAAAACATTACACTTTTAAAAAATTATAAATGGTGGTTATATTCCTATAGTGTAACTCATATCAATTCATATACTAATGCACAAAGAAAATGTCACAATGATATGTCAATGGAATAAAAATAACTTACATATTTTAATTTTAAAAATTTCATTAATAATGTGAAGGTTCTATGAATTGGAGTGATTTCTTGTCTTTTTACAGGACTTTTTAATATGGCCAAAGAGAAAATAAATCATGAAATGGTGACAATGTATATTTTAACCCAAGACAACTCATATATCTATATTGTGGGAAAAAAAAAACAATGCACAATGATGTAGATTTTTTTTATTAGGATTTGACCATGCCACACTTTATTCTCTAATAATTCTTATAATAAACTTGATTTTATAATCAATCAATGGTGTGTTTCCTAGTCAAGTAAACTCATGACTCTTCACCATGGAGGAAGTGGGACAACAATATATGTCTTTTTCAATGTTTGATTGTAATTCATATGTCAAAGTAAACTCATTCGTAGTTAACTTTTTATTAGTGTAATTCATACCAATTCATATACTCAATGCATAAAATAGGGGCAAAACTGACTTTTGAACTTAAGGGGGCCAATTATATTTTTGAAATCAATATATAGTGTTAATTAAAGTTTTTTATAACTTAAAAAATCAAATCACAAAAAAAATATTTAATCTTTTATATACAATTCACATTTTTCAGAAAAAAAATGACTTTTTAACCCGTCACTTGATCTACAACTCTCTCTTATCATTAATACTTTCTATTTTAATCTAAAATCCAATTCTAGTTATTTGATTGAAAAAATACATTAAATACATAAATTTAATATCTAGGTTTCTTCTATAATAAATTATTTAAAATTTTGAACCATTAGATATTGATGATTTGGCGGAATATGATAAATATTGAAATTTTATAAACAAACTAAATAAATATGTATATATATATATGATGAAAATTGCATAACAATATTTAGCATACATAGAATAATCTTAATTAATATTATATGCACATTAAATAACAAAAAAAATTCTATATTAATTCAAATGATCAATTTTTATAATAATTAATAATTTTTCAAATAATTTACTTAAAATAAAAAATAAAAAAGACTTATAATTATATATAAATATTAAGTATCATTCTTTTTTATTAATAAAAATTTAATGTTAATTAACAAAAATATTTTAATGAACTAATAAACTAAATATTTTTAAAATGTGCAAAAGAATTATATAGTTTATAATGTGTGTGTGTGTTTTTTTTAATATAATATGTATAATAAATAAAATTATTGGAAGCCAAAAAAAAAAGGAATGGGTCACTGTTAGATGAGGGACTAAACCAAAGTGGAAATTAATAGGAAAGAGGTGTGGGAACCAATTAAATTTAATGTGGAATAAAAAGTTGATGTTCTGTGCCCCTGGCATAAAGAAAATGGCACAATATTGATAGGTTAATGGAATAAAATTGACTGATGTAGATTAACAAAATTAATGGGAAGGAGGTGTAGGGACCAATCATATGCTGAAAAGCATTACACTATGATGTAGACTTTTTGTTAGAATCTGACAATAGCACACGTTATTCTCTAACAATTCTTAAAATAAATTTGATTTTATGTTCAAAGAGTGTTGTATTTCCAAGTCAGGTAAACTCATATGTCTTTGCATAGAAAAAGTGGGACAATAACACGTGTTTGTTGAAATTAGAATGGTTCATAGCATGTGGACGTAGAAAAAATGGGACAATAACAGGTGTTTGTTGAAATTAGAATGATCAATGTGGACATTTGAGTGTCTAGTTGCTTTCAAGACAATATCTTTCCTACTTGTTATAATTCTTCAAATAAATTTGATTTTTATAATCAAAAAGTGGTGTATTTCCAAGTCAAGTGAACTCATGTGCTTGGCATGGAGAAAGTGGGACAGTAAGATGTCTTTGTCGATGTTTGAGTGCAATTCATATGTCAAGTAAACTCAAATCAATTCATATACTCATTGCATGAACCAACTTTTGAATTTAAGGGGGCCAAGTATATTTGTAAAATCAATATTTTTTCAACTTAAAAAAATCAAATCATAATAAAAAATCAAATATTTAAGGTTATACATACACTTTTTTTAACAAAATCGCATGATAATTTCAGGAAAAAAATGTAGTTTTTTCCCCCATCGCTTAATCTATAGATCTTTCTTATCATTAACATTTGTGATTTTTTTATTTAAAAATTGAATTCTACTTATTTGATTGAAAAATAAATTCAATACCTAGGTTTTTTTATAATAAATTATGTAAAATTTGGAACCACTAGATATTGATGATATGGGGGAAATAATAAATATTGAACATTTATAAACAAATTAAATCAATATATATATCTATATATTATGAAAATTTAAAAAAAAATATTTGTCATACTTAGAATAATCTTAATTAATATTTTATGCAAATTAAATAAAAAAACAATTCCATATTATTGTAAATGATAATTTTTTATAACTAATATTTTTTAGAGTAGTTTAGTTAAAATAAAAAAAAAAGGCTTTTATGTATGTGCAAATTAAATAACAAATAAAATCTATATTATTGAAAATGAGAAATTTTTATAATAATTAATATTTTTTAGAATAATTTACATAAATTAAAAGGAAAAAATATTTTATGTATGTGAAAATTAAATAAAAAATTAATTCTATATTAATGCAAATGATAAATTTTTATAATAATTAATATTTTTAAAATAATTTACTTAAAATAAAAATAAAAAAGGAAATGTATATAAAAATATTAAGTATCATTGTCTTTTTATTGATGTAAAGTTAATGTTAATTTACAAAAATTATTTTAATAAACTAGTAAATCATATATTTTTATGATATCCAGAAGAATTGTATTGTGTGTCTGTGTGTATTAATTAATATAATGTGTACGATATATAAGGAATGGTCACCATGGGATGGGGGGTGCTAAGCCAAAGAGGAATTAATGGGAATGAGTTGTTAAGGCCTAATTACATATAACGAGGTCAGTGCTTAGGGTGAAGAACATGGCACAATGTTAGGTCAATGGAATAAAAGTAATTTATGAATATTTATTTTGGTCATTTCATTGATAATATGGAGGTTCTATGAACTGGGGTGTTTTCTTGTCTTTCTACACAACTCATTAATATGGCCAAAGAGAAAAAGAAGTCATGAATGGTAACAGTTATTTAATTGTATAAATAATTCTCCTAGTCAAGACAATTGATATACCTATATTTTGGAAAAACATTGCACAATTATGTAGATTTTTATTTTGATAGAATTTGACTATGACGCATATTAGTCTCTCAGTATAATTCTTAAAATAAATTTGATTTTATAATTAAAGAGTGTTGTATTTCCAAGTCAAGTAAACTCATGTCCTAGGCATATATAGAGGAAGTGGGACAATATGTTTGTTGAAATTATAATTGTCCATAACATTTTCACATTTGAGTGTTGTGGTTCTTTTAAGACGATAGCCCTCCCACTTGTCACGGATTGGAATTGACACTGAGAAAGGAGAAGAAAATAATTTTACTAATTTCACATGCAAACTAACAATAAATAAATAAATGCTCATTGAGAGATTTGTTAGCTCCAAATGTAATTTTATAATAATTTCAATGCTCTAAAGTCAATTAATATTATTTAAATGTTACTTTTTTATTTATATATTAGTCATAAACTATACCAAGTATGAATAGGAGCTACGAAAGAACCAACTTATGAAGGGTTTTTTGGTCCAATGCATATGACTTAAGGGTCAAATAACAATTGGGTGATTGAAAATAAAATAATAAAATTTGAAGGGAGGTTTGTGTTTTTTCATTATTAACTGTATAGGAGGCTTTTGTAGGTTTTAAAAATAAAAGTGACGTATTTGTAATAAAGATAAAATAGAAGGAAGGTCAGTGTATTTAACTTTTTTTTTTGACAATGAAAAATATTGAGATTTTATAATTGAGGAAATTTCTTAGACATTTCCCACTCACTGACATAACCTTAGAAAAAGGAATTTCATCTTAGCTTCCCATATTCATGATTGAACTCAAGTCAACCTGAATATCTTTAGAGTAGAGAACGGAGCACAATAATTCCCCTCTTACTTGAAAAATACCTTTGTAATTTCTTAATAATTTTATTCTTTCAGTTCTCTTTCTCTTAATTTTTAATTCCTTTTTTCTACCTTTTTGTAGAAATACTGTTAAAAAAGAAAAGACACAATATTGGGGATTTTGTTTTTGTCCAACTGATATATACAGCAGATTCTACTTAGTACGGGTGTTTCTAAAATAATTTCAAAATGTTTCATTAAAAAAATAAAATTCATTAGCTTTATTCAAATATTTAGTCATTTTTAATTTCTTTTATAATCAGAGGCGTATCTAAGAAATTTTTAATTTTACTTTATCAAATATACATGTTTTAATGATATATTAACACGCACCAATATTTAAATAGGGTTTCTTATAAAAAATCCATATGTCTTACAAATAAAATAAACAATTTTTTCTCTCTATGTAGAATGTTATATTAGAAATTGAATATTAGATAAATTATTTTTGCCAAGTTCAAATATTTAAAATATGATTTTATAAACAGAGCAAAATAAGTGTTATTTTTTGACACACACATATACATAATTTGGATACTTATGATAGGAAAATGTTTATTTTGATTTAGGTAGTACATCATAGTGTAAATTTTACTTTGATTTTGGTTATTTAGTAGCTTATGGAAATATTTTCTTGTAAGAATAATTTTGGTTTGAGAATCAAGTTATTAAAGTCACTTTCTAACCCATAGAAGGAGGAAATTTGATAACAAGAAGAAATCAATGCCTAGATAAATTTATGGCCTGAGAAAGTATGGGCTCATTTATTTCGAATAAAAACTTCCCATTCATAATATTGATAAATTTTATTTCATCTACTATAATCAACCATAATTGAATTAAAAAAATTATCTTTGGATTTCTTTCTGTACTAAATATTATTTTCTTTATCATGTATACATGTATCCTTGTGTTGGATATAATTGTGTTTGAGACATAGTCAGACAAGGATGGACCCTTGTGTGTAAGGTAGTGAGGCAATTTTCTCCACAAGTCAAGGAAAAAATTACATGGAGTGACCATAAATATTTGCCTCCATTAAAAAATTTCGATTACTCCCACCCCAAAGAAAAGAAATGAAAATTCATGTGACCCCATAAAAATTTAAGTTATTCCCTAAAACTTTATTTGACCAAAATCTTATTTGTGTTATCCAGAGTTTTAGAAAGAAGGAAGAAATAATTTTAAAAATATTTTTTAAAAATTTTAAATTGAAAACTGTATGGCAAAATTTCTATACTATACAAAATAAGTAAAGTAAGTTTTATTAAGTAAAATGAAATGTAACATACTAATAGATATAACTTTAATTTTTTATGCATGATTGTTTAGTAGTATTTAATATTAATAAATTTTATATTTAATATAATTTAATAAAAATATTAATATTTATATTAAATACAAATTTTCCTCCCACTAATTAATATTTTCGGGTTCATCACTGCGGTCAAGTACTAAATATGAGTTCTTCTTGTTGGACTCAACATCATTTCTCATTAAACATAATCTTATTGCTAGAAAGTGTGCGCCCATTTTGTAAACCAAGTCATTTCATTGACAGCAAGCTAAAGGGGTTCCATCTTTTGACTAGCGGCGCAGTGATACAAGTTTGTTTCTTGGACCAGCTGCACAATAAGTCAATAATAATATTTGTATATTTCTGTCAATTCATTTCGAAGATTAAGGCTGCGTAGAGAAAACGACGCAATTCTATATTTGACAATTTATAATAAATAGAGTAAAATATTACATATGATTTAAATTTTTATATGAATTATTGATAAATTTAATTTTATATAACTTTACTCTATAAAATTTTGATATGAATTATTTTGTAGGCCATAGTATCCCAGGTCTTTGACTTGGATTAATTTGGATTAATGAGGACTCTTTGGGAAGTATACTTTACCACTAAGAATTTAACAATTGCTAGATATTTAGGCTTCGAACTTGAGACCTCTAGTTAAAGTAGAACACACTAATATAAAAATAACTTTTTACAGCGGTTAAAAATGACTTTTTACAGCAGTTAAAGAGGCGATGTTGTTTCAGGGGGTGCAGAAGGTCCCTCTTTTTACATCGGTTATAAACCCGATGTAAAAATTGTCAAAGCTCAAGTATTTACAACTATACAAAGCTATTTAATTATTAAAAAAATAATAATTGTCTAAATTATCAAAATTGCAATTCCTATGCATAAAAATTGCCAAATCAGACAACTCAATTCATTTACAATTGTTTATCAAGTATTTATCAACTATACAAAACTATTTAACTATTAGAAAAACTAACAATTGTTTAAATTGTGTCAACTATCAAAATTAAAACATGTCTAAAAGTAACAAAAAACCTCACAAGTTCTCCACAAAATAGGTTGCCCAACGTATGTGGATGTCTTCAATTTCAACTTCAGAAAATGCATCTGAATTGTCGAACATCTAAAATTTGATTCATAAAATAGGCGTATTAATCAATCTCAAATAACATAATAAAATAAAACTTTTAAAAATATATTTACCTCTTTTGTAAATTCGGTCATGCCTAATGTGATAATATTAAGCATGTGTCTCATGACATATAGACCGCACAAGTTCATCCTCACTGGTTGTCTATGACTCTATATAAGAACAAATCATAAAAAATTAGTAAGAAATCTTAATAATTGAACATATTAATAAAGTGTAGCATCACCTTTGGCTTAATCCATGTAGGGTCCTTGAGCTCATGTCCATGCTTTTGTAAGACTACATTTTGATATGTTCTCATTGCCCTATGATCAAGATCACCAAGTTAGTAAAAATATTCAAAAAAAAAATAAATTAAATAGTTTAGTAAAAGTATTCTTACAAGTCAATCGTCTTCTTCATTTTTTTTCCCAAGTTTGTAATGGAGAGAGCACAAAAAGACAACAATGTTGCTCTTCATTGAAAGAACAAATAACTGCCAATGGTCCCTGCTAAATATGATACAAGTTAAAGTAAATCCATATTGAAAAAACTATTAATTATAAATTGATCCTTATGAGTGCACATATGGAGCCATAAAAATGTCCTTTTTGACTTCACATATTCTCTGTTGGAGGTACGCGGCCCTTAACTCTGGAGTATTACCTTTCTCTGTCATGTGATGAGGGCAAAGGAAGCCAAACGTATCACCTTTGCTCGATGTAATGCACAAATGATGAAGATACCTACAACAATGCAATTATATTAGTTTACTAAACTTGATGATTAAGTTTACTTACAACAATGCAATTTTATTAAAGAAAAATATACTTACATCATAAATAGTTCAATGTGTAGTGTGGTATGCTAATTATTCAACAGAAGTCGAACCAAATCTTCCCATTCAATTGTCACTATCATGTCTTTCTTACCTACAACTTCCGGATCCATTTCTAAACTCTTGAGTTCAAATGATAAATCATACACCATTAAGATCATTCACTAATGTGGAGTCAACGAGGGTTGTGGAAGTTTTGGGAGATTCGGCGAGGAAAACTTCTACATAATAAAAAGGCAAGAAATAGTTAATAAAAAATATATATTAGGAAGTTGCTACATAATAAAAATTCATGAAATTTCGTATCACAGATTGAACCAGTTTCACAAGTCTCTTGGGCCATAAGATAAAATTGCTAACAGCTTCAACCACAGTCTTCACCTCATCAGTAGGGAATGGAACCAAAGTATCTAGCACTTTTGGATCTGCAACCACCACTCTTACTTAATCATCTTGAATTTGCTTGTGGTGGATGGTTGACCCCAAGCTGTAGATGCTACCAAGAGCAACCAAGCGTTTATCAAGATCTTCTAGAAATATCTTACACGGTTCACCAATGTTGTCACCAGAAGGACCCTCTGACACATGCTCAAGAACATTACTCCCTTTTGTACTATGAAATGCAGGAGACATATGAACTGGTTCAGCAGTTGTCTCCTGTCATGAGCTCATCATGCTCATCATCTCCTCCTTCATTTTCTCTTTCATTTGTAGAAGCAGAGCTGTAAATGAAGCTTCAAACTCATCCTTAGTCTGCTGCCTCACAGTGGATATCAATGTATCAAGCTCTTCTCTAGTCACTACACCTCCTGAATTGGGACATGCAAGTGCTCCAAAGTAGTCCTTAATACCCACACCATATCCAACGCCCCTTACACGACCCGGATACTCTGGCTTGCTTGTAGCAACTGTTAAGATATCATTTCTACCCTCTAGAATGAAGCTTCCTTGGGCTTGTTGCTCCTTAAGAGCATCCTATAATATAAAAATAACAATATTAATTAATAATATGTACAATTGTATAGAAATTTAAAGGGACAAGGAATAATAATTTTACTTACAATCCTCTTGACAATCTCCTATGTTGTCTCACTTGTATAGCCTCTTTTCTTGTACTGATGTCCATATCTCCATTTCTCCTCTCGAGAGAAAGGTGATGGTGGAGAAAGGAGTATGGAAGGATCAGACTTGGCTTCTTCTTCTCTCTTCTTCTGTTTCTCTGCCATCAGTATATCATCAGCTCTAGCATAACCTCCACGAGACAGGGTGTGGGGGCATTGATTCCGCCGAGCAATTTCTTACCCTTTAACTCATTTTTCCTATTAATAAATTAAATTTTAGATTTTATAATTGAAGTAAATCTAAATAAAATTTAAATCAATTAAAAATCAACAAACCAAAGCCTTTTTAGAAGTCCAAATCCTAATAAATTCTTCCCAAGTATCTTCATCAAGGAACTGGTATGTATTAAGAGGATTGGGACGAGCCTAACCCTCTGGCACCTCGATAAAGATATATCTTCTAGCAAGATCAGTCTTAAAATTTCTCCAACATGTTCCACAATAAGAAATCAACTTGTGTCGACAATCTTGATTAGATGGAACATCGTATGTGAGCTATAATGAAAACATAAGATAATAATCAATAATTGCCCAATAATATATAACCATAAAAAAATTTTAATTTTTAATTATTTACCTGAATACTTTCCCAAATATGTTCCTTCACACGTTCTGGCACATCAGGCCAATCCTCAAACACAATAGGAGGCTTGGTACGCAATAAGAGGCCAAGAAAACTAACAAACTTGGCTTTATGTGGCCCTATCAGATTCCATCTCCGGTCAAATTGAATTGGTAACCTACACCTAGCACTCCTACTTAAAGTCAGATGTCTCAATCATGTGCCACATCTCCCCCTCCTTACAGACTAGCTCTGACTTAGCTCCTCACTAGGGGTACCCTGACTCGGCTCCCTACTAGGAGCAACATCATCAATTGATTAGCTTGTAGTGGGCTGGCTCTGAGTGTCATCACCTTGATTCTCCATATTCCTATTAATTCAAATAAATGAAATTATTTAAAAAAATAATTAAAGATAAGATAATTAAGAAAAACAATCCCACAACATAAATTTAATTGAACTAAATTAATATACTTTAATTTCAAAATTAAACTCATATAAGGATATTCTCCCATATCCCTTCATGGTGATCACTTCTTATGGCATGTTCATCATCTACTTCATCTACCACATCCAAAATTGGTAGCCCACTTGAGAAGTTAGGAGTTTTAGAAATATCAAAATTTGATTCGTGATCGTCATTACTATCAATCGTCCTTTTTCCTTTAAGTGCTATTGACCAATTTTTATTTGCTGGATCCGTGACATAGAAAACTTGTTTAGCTTGGTCTGCCATAATAAATGGCTCATCTCCAAAAGTTAGTTTTTTAAGATCAACCATTGTAAATCCAAACTTATCATCATGAATACTATTGACGTCAACCCACTTGCATTTGAAAATAGGAACTCTAAATTTTGTATAATCAACCTCCCAAATCTCTTCAATAACCCCAAAGTAAGTTCTGGATGCTAGTTTAGGTTTCTTATCTTTTAAACTAGAAAAGTGTACGGCTTCAACCATTGTCATAACTCCACTATTTTGCACCATACTCTTCTCATCCAAGGACTTTGTATAAAAGGAATATCCATTAATATCATAGGCACTCCAACATATAACATCAAATTTAGGACCTCCAGCCAACCATTTAACTATTTTAGAGACACCACTTTCATTCAAAATTTTCTGCTTGAACCAATCCACAAAAGTCCTATTATGCTCTTTCAACAACTTTTGTTCTGTCATTCTCATTCGATAATTTTTTGCCTTTAAAATTTCTTTATGAGAAGATATGTAATCTTTAACTTCATCAATATTATTCAAGATATATAAATGTACTTCTTGTAATTCATCATGATTCATGCTCTTCACTAATACTCCACGTGTGCGTTAACCATATTGCCTTTTCTCATGATGAGATTTAGGAAGTCCAATTGATTCTGTACTTGACAAGTAATCAGAACAAAACTCCATAGCTTCTTCAGCAACATATTTCTCAACTATCGATGCTTCAGGTCGAAATGGATTTCTGACATACCCTTTTAGTATTTTCATGTATCTCTTAACTGGGTACATCCATCGTAAATAAACAATGCCTTACTTCAAGATTGCACCAATATGGGAGGTCAAAAAAGATAGACTTTTTTTTCCATATGCCTTTTGCACCAGTATTCTTTTTAGTCTTACCAAAGACAATATTAATGTTTTTCACACGTTCATACACCTAATCCTCAGTCAAAGTATCCGGAGCATCATTGTGTTCTTGGTGACCATGAAAAGCTTTCTTCAATCTATGATATAGATGATCTCGTCTAAGAAACCTCTGATGGCCAAGGTAGACTGTCTTCCTTTCATGTTAAAGTTGATGGTAGTTTGTGCTTTCTTTACAAATTGGACAAGCTTTATGACCTTTCACGCTATAACCAGACAAATTTCCATATGCAGGAAAATCATTTATAGTACAAAAGATCATAGCATGTAACTTAAAATTCTCCTTCTGATTTGCTTGAAACACTTCCACACCTACCTCCCATAACACTTTTAAATCTTCAATCAGAGTCTTAGGTAAATATCAATATCATTTCCAGGTTATTTTGGTCTTGAAATCAACATGGATAGCATCGTGTACTTCCGTTTTATGCACAACCTAGGTGATAGATTGTAAATCACTAAAAGAACAGGCCATGAACTATGTATACTACTAAGAATACCATAAGGATTCATTCCATCGGTAGAAAGTCTAAGCCTCAAGGTCCTTGGCTCATTGCCAAATTCGGGAAACAATTGATCAATTTTCTTCCATTGAGGAGAATCGGCTGGATGTCGAAGTTTTTCATAAGATATCCTCTCATTTGCATGCCACATCAAGTTCTTGGCATCATTAGTATTTGCAAACAAACGCTTGAACCTTAGTATAATTGGAAGATACCATAAGACCTTTGTAGGAGTCCCCTTCTCTTTGTACCATGGTGCCTCACATTTTGGACACTTCTCCTCCCCTTCAAGCTCTTTTCTGTACAACACACAATCATTAAGACATGCTTGTATTTTTTTATACATCATACCCATTGGACACAAGATCTTCTTGGCATCATAATAATGATTTGGTAGTGCATTACCTTTTAGAAACATTGTTTGAAGTAACTCTAACAACCATGTGAAATATTGGTCACTCCACCCAGCTCTTGCCTTTAAGGTAACTAGTTTTAACACCCCAGATAACAAACTAAAATCAGTACACCCCAGGTATAGAGGCTTTTTTGTGTCAGTGCACAAATTATCATACACATGTGCTCGTTCAAAAGCCTCTTCCCCAACATCACGGATCATGTCCTCTAACCGATCTTCATTCATTTCTATTTCATCATCAAGATTATCAACTCCCACACATTGACATGTGTTACTATAATTTTTCAATCGTTCACCATGCTAAATCCATATTGTACAATTTTTGCAAATCCCATCACAAACTAAGTGCTCTCTTATTTCGACAACACCTAGTCTCCTCTCATTCAAACAATTAATACAAGGACAATAGAACCTTTCACTACTGTCAACATCATTTTTCTTAGCAAATTCCAAAAATTCTTTCACCCCATTATCATACTCGTCGCTCGTTCGTCTAGCATTCATCCAACTACGATCCATGTGTCACCTCCTAAAGAATATAACTAATGTTATTACCTTCAAACTATTTCAAGAAACTAAGTTCCTAATTAATTTAAGATTTGAAAAAATTTCGGCAGAGTCTCCCCTGAAAATTGGATCTCCCAAGACTTTAAAAAAGAATTTACAAGAAAAAATTGACAATTTAAACCAAATAAATGATCACATGCAACAACCTGAGGCCTTATGAAGCCACTAATAGCACTCTTAGCAACAATCAATATCATTAAAAACTAAATTTAAGCAATTTAGAGGAAAGAATGAATTCAAAAAAAATTTTGACAGAGTCTCCCCTAAAAATTGGACTTTCCAAAAGTTTTAGAAAATTTTGCACGAGAAAATTAACAATTTTAAATCAAATAAATAATCACATACAACAACCTGAAGCCTTATGAAGCCACTAACAGCACTTCCAGCAACAATCAATATCATTAAAAATTAAATTTAAGCATTATAAAATTTAAAAATTCATATACAACACATACTTAGATGACGGCAGCTGCAGCAACGGCTCAACACTAAGAGAGTGAGGAGGGGAGAAGGAGTAGTGGCAGAGGCACTGAGGAGGGGGGCGAGCAAGAGGGAGGGAGGGGCAGGCGAGGGAGGGGGAGGGGGAGGGGATGAAGGGGAAGGGAGGCGGGTGAGGGGGGAGGCAGGGACGAGGGGGAGGGGGAGGGGGGCGGGGACGAGGAGGCCGGGCGAGGGAGGGGGAGACGATAGGGAGGGGGCGGGCGACGGGAGAGGGAGACGAGGGGGAGGAGAGCAACTGAAAGAGAGCAAATGAATGGAGGAAGGAGACTAATGGAGGGTAATTTTAAAAAAAAGTCTACACCAGGTGAAGGGTCACCCGGTGTAGAAAACAAACTTTTTACATCGGGTGGACTCACCCGGTGTAAAAAGTTGGTTTTTAACATAGTGTGAAGGTCCACCCGGTGTAAAAAGTGTCAAATAATTCAACATATTTACAAAATGCCACCGCCTTTATTTCTTACACCATTTGCTTTCCAACCAATGTAAAAAGTACCCCGTAAATTTTATATTTTATACTAGTGACAACTCCTTGCAAGTTGATTCAAGCATCTAGTGGTATTTTTATATGAATTATTGAAATAACCAATTTTAACTTTGAGTTATATATGTATAGATAATAATCCATCAAAATTTTAAGTCACGAGAACCCCATGTTATATTCTTTTGGTAAAAGTAATGGATAAATTAAAGGGAAAATGATAAATAAATCTCAATTAAATAAATAAATGATAAAATAGAAGGATAAAATAGAGTAGTTGTTTTAAAATCCATAAAAACTAATATTAATTTTTTTGGGCAAACATTTATAAAATGACCATAATGCCTTCAAAAATAATTAAATGATGACCTTATAGCAATAAATGACTACTTTCCAATATATTAATTTAAGGGCAAATTTAATAATGTAATCAATGTTTTAATGTATATTTTTTAAATTTACGTTCTTAAACGGAGGGAATGGTTGAAACGTCACTCTCCAATCCACTAATATATGCTGCCAAAACTTTTCCCAACTTTCTAATCTAAAAATCAATCGCTTTACTATGAATAGTAATCCGTAAGGAAACAAAAAATAATGAAAATGAAAAATAAATATAAAACTATCTGAAAAATAATTTTATGGAATAAGTTCAAGTGTTTTTATGTTTTTAATTATTCCAGGACACCTTGTATCTGTTAGAAATTGAGTAGCCTATGGGTGTGGATTTTTTTTTTGGAATCCCCATTTAAAATATAATTTTTATAATTGGAGTCAAATAAAATAAGTGTCATTTCACGTAAAAATCAACCCAAATTAAAATAACAATCAATATGTGTTTTTTTATTACATTAGGCTTTTTGAAACAAAACTATAGCTTCTGGCTAACCAAAAAAAGACAAAATAAAACAAAACTATAGCTTGTACAGAATATATAGAAAAGAAGATTGCTAAGTATACTCCCTCCATCTATATATAAAAGATTTTTTTAGTCAAATCACACATATTAATAAAAGTTTGTTTTTTGGTTAAAATCTCATTAAATCATTGTAATTTTTTAATTCTTTTGCCAAATAATGTCAATTAATATCATGGTGGTAGTGTGTAAAGTACACAATTAATTTCTCTTCTCTTTTTTCAAGACAAAGGCAAAATTATCTAATTATTCAAAAATATCACAACACCCTTTTATATTTAGAAACAAAATAAGCTTTTAAAAACATTCTATATATATAGAGATGGAAGGAGTAAGTTACTTCTAACTAATTTAAGCATTTTAAAAAAGTTAGTTTTATCATTAATCTTTTAAAAAATTAGTTGTTGTTTGAGTTTCACCGTTATTGACAACAGTTATTTTGTTTGATTAAAGCTGAGTATGTTTGTTACTTTGTGTTAAACAAGATAATGGGGAGTTGAAAAAAAGAAAGATTACTAATTTGTTAATTATGTATATGTTAAATATATTTTATTAATGAGGATTGAGTGTAGCATAAGATACTAATTCCTCATGACAAACTAAGATTTGAATTTCTATACTAGAAGAGATACCTACATTTAGTGCTTGACTGTAACTTGAATAAGGTAATACCTGTATGTAATTAAAAAAACCTTATATTTAAAACAGACGCGTGTAGTAATTAACATCACAAGATGACTTATATTTTGCCTGATGTAATTGTTTTTTTAATTATCATATTATTTTTAGTATTAATTTTCCTGACCTAGGATCTGGCTCTGATTAAGAGCGTTGGATTGTGGGGCATTTGTTCTTGATTTTTTCTTCATATGAACATGGTTAAGTACTAAGAGAGTCATTTACTAACGATAACGTTCCAATAAATTAACGCCAACAAATTAAAGTTCCAAAAATTGTTAGGTGGACCGTGAACATCCTAAAATAAAATGACTTTAAACTCCCAAAATTTCCTAACATGCAATAACGCAAGCATGTGCAACTTTGTATAGTAAAATTTGCAACTAGAATTCCTATTTTTAATAAGGAAAAAATTGTGTTAGGTTATATATATATATATATATATGTCAAGTGACTATGCTAAAATTTTTATGATTTTTTAAAATATTTTCAGAGTAATTTTTTATATTAAATATTGAATGATGATAATTTTTTTTAAATATTTTCAGACTAACGTAAGATAATAAAATGAACCGAACTCAAGTAGATATATGTGGTTGTATAGATTAATAACTATTTGTGAATGTCTCATTCTCTTGCCAAATTAATTGGGCTTTCTATGTGATCAAGGGGTTATGAGATCAAACTCCCTGGGTCATAATACTAGTTTAGTAAATATATGGATAATTTGTAAATAATAATATTTAAATTATTATTTATTAAAATATCAATATTTTAATTACTTACTAATGTTTAGCCAGCCATGGTGATTTGTTAACCTAGTAGTTAATTAAAGTGGTTAGTCAAAAATCATATTTTGGTCTTTTACAAGAGTAAGAAAAAACATTTGTATCCTAGTATTTACATATAATTTATTGAACTTAATCATTATTATGTTTTTATAGGGTACTTATGTGCAAATTTTAGGTCATTTTCTATAATTTTAAAATATTTTTTTATAATTCTTGAAGTCAACTAATGATCAAAATTAACTTTTTTATTAATAGGATGCCCAATGTATCATTTTCAAATGTTGAAGAGAAAAAATTTACCACATATACTTTTTTTTGACCAACTACCAAATATAAATTTAAGATACCATATGCTCCTAAGCAAATAGTTTATAGGCAAAAATTCCCTTTAACCTTGTGTAAAAATATAATGAGTCATCTTATTATTCATGCAAATGTTATCTAATATTAAATAGGAAATTTATTATTCAATTTATTTAGTTAATTTTTTATTTATTAAAAAAGATAACTCAAGATTTCAATTATGCCCATATTAATTAAAGGAAGATAATGAGTCATCTTATTATTTATGCAAATGCTTTATTAAGTTAAAGAGTAAAACTGGAAGATTATTTCATCTTTTTGTTTGATACCTTATAATTAAGAGAAAGGATTAATGAATGGGCCTTCTTATAATTTTTTTTCATCTCTATAATTTTCAAAATTATGAAAAAATGATTTATCTTTGTTAGTGAAACTATATTTTTCCCAAAATTTTCTTAAAAAAAGCCCAGGGCAATTAGGTAATTCCAACAATGCATTTATGCGGAGCCGGTCTCAGCAATACGCATATGGCCTATATAACATTTCAAACACAGTACGTGACATGCAAGTCTTGGTAGAAGTGAAATGGAACTTCTTTTCTTGACCGTATCAAAAGAAAATTAACGTGTAAAACAAGAATTTACGTACTTCATGGAAATTTTTAACTTCAATTTCTACATTTGTAGTTTGAATAACTTTATTTTATATTGATTTTTTGCAAGAATTTTAATTGTAATTCTTCCTATTCTTATGTTAAAATAATTAAGTATAAAATTTTATGAGTGTTATGGTTTTTTAAACATGGGATATTAGATTCAAGTCTGCGAAAAATGTCTTTAAAAGAATTGCATTCTATTACATCCAAGTTCCAACAACGTTAAAATTTGATGTATTAATATTAAATATTAAATAATTATACAAAAAATAGAAAAACAGTCTTTCAAAAAAAAAATTGTTTTTTCCAAACGACAAAAAATATGTGATTAGTTTTAAAACTGGAAAAATATTGTGTTTGTTTAGATGCTAGAATTTCTTATAAAATTGAATGAAAAATGAAAAAAAAAAATTATTGTTGGCATGGCATACATACTTTAACAACATATTCGCTCACTAATATTTAATTGGAAAAAAAAACATATGATAAGAAATTAATTGCATGCGTTATTATGACTACAAAAATTATTCTCCCAGCCTTGTAAATGAGGCTATAAAGGTGTATATCTTTCTTTCAAACTTATAAGACATTTTAACCAACTTTTCTAAAAAAATTAATATTATTAAAAATTATATACTCTTTTTATGTCTATTTTTATTTAATAGGATAACTTGATAACTAATAAATATAAAAGCCTAATTAATTTCAAATATTCATTAGGAATATTTTAAAAAAATATTGTTAATTACTTTTACAAAATACCTAAATATCTGATATTCTTCAATATGATATCTCTTAAAAATGCCTTATATGATGCTTTTTTTAGGGAAAAAAAACTTATATGATGTCGTCTTGTCTTCTCATTATGTAGTCATGGTTTCATGGAGAGAAAAATAAGTCATGGATGGTGACATATCATCTTTTATATTTTGTCCGTGTTTTTATTATTAATCAAGTATTAATCAAGTGTAGACTCAAATATTTATGCTACAAAAAAAAATGACACAGTGAAGTATATTCTTTATTTGGAAAAGAAAAAATTGCCATGTCTTTTTTCCCATGAACAACACTCATGAATTATTGATGGGGCCATAAGAAAAAAGAAAGAATTTGATATCATTTTATTCATACTCTTTTATTACCATGACGTGAAAAGAATGCAGCATGATAATTAATAATAGAGTCTTCGCTATGCCCATATTATGTTTTTAAGTATTTTCATTTATGATTGTATTTTATTATAAGAAAAAAATAAATATTATTCCACATATAAATTAATAAAAAATAAATTAAAAATCATTACTGAAGCATCTATAATATCCTTTTTAAAAAATTAAGCAAATTAGATTATAAGAGTTCATCAAGTTTAGAACATGTTTTATGATTCGAAAGAATATTTACAAATGATGGTTACAATTTTTTACAGCTAACTTACAAAATTCTGATACTTATGAATGCCACTGGTATTTGAATTTATATTCTCATAGAAAATGGACTAACTCTTTATTAGCTGGATTACCTTAATTTGTTGACCTCTACATGACCATTTGATTTATAATAATTAAAATAGTTGAGATTATGTTAATACGAACCATGTCATTATTGAAGCCGAAGACAAAAATAAGTCACATGCATTGTGAAATTGAGTCAAATATCATCACTCTTATTGAAATAAATGTAATAATAATTTATAACTGTTATCAATTATAATAATAAAGAAAAGAAATTTATTGATATGTTTCCATAATTAACATTTTTTAATATTATAATATAATAATTAACAATTATTTCAACAGAGTGATGACCAATAAAATAATAAATTTAAAATAAATAAAAAATTTCTTAAACGGAAATTAAAATTGTATAAGATTCTACTAGAGGTTAAATGATCTATATTTAGTTCAAGATATAAATGATGAGAGCCAACATGTTATTTTCCTAAAATTTTATGTTATAACTACAAACCATCAAGCCAACATGTCATTCTTCAATTCTTTTACTACAATTGCTGTCTCTCATCAACTATATTATACAAATGTCACAGCAAGCAGCTGATTGGTGGAAAATTCGTGGAAAATTCATTCACTTTCATTGATTTATATACTCTGGTTACATTTCAATACCCCTCTCTCAATTGGTCAATTCATTGTAAATGCATATATCCCTCATAATTTATTCATTCTATATTTTTAACGTCATTTGTTTGACAATTATAAAAATAAATGCTAATAAATAATTTAATAACATTTATTAGTTAAAAATGTAATTAAGATTTTCAAAATCACCGTAACTTATGGTTTGTATATGACCATTTATAACTGATAGTTATAGTTGAAGAAATTCAAATTAGTGTGACTAACAACCTAATGACAATATTACTATTAAAAATCATTAATTGATAATAATGACATTAAATTAATATTAATGATATCTGGCCAAAAAATTAATATTAATGACATCAGTCATCATTTCCCACTATTTTATTTCAAAAATTTCATTTAATATTCATAAGTTTTCCTTGACTGTAATAATAACTCTACAGTCAACATTTATCCTTGGTAAATTTTCTCTCATTTAACCATAGTCTATAATAAAATTCCCTCATTTGTGGTCTTATTTGATTCGTTTATTATTCCTTTTTGAATGTAACTATTTTGATTATGACAAAAAAAGTTTTGGAAAAATTCCCAAGGCAATAATCCCTCATGCATAGCCTGTGTTTTTCAACTCTGGTCATTTATAGCCAAAAATAATTTTCTCAACTCTGATTAATTGCGTCTACAAAATAATTTGTGTAATTGGTGGGGTTTTAAAATATTTTCTATTATTGTTTAAGTCTTTAAAATAATTTGTTTTAATACAAGCACGTGCCAACAAAATTTATATGAAATAAGCACATAACATTTAAGAGCTTGAAACGAAAATTAAAAATATTTGTTATTCATAAATATTTTTAAATTAAAAATATTTTTTAACTTCCAAAAATATATTTTTTTGAAATGGAAAACTATATTTGAATAAATTTTATTTACTAATTAACTAATCTTCGTACTGAATCTCTAATTTACCTTTTAATAATTTGTTTAATATTTATTAGTTATCTGTTTAATCTTGTAGTAAACATAGACAAAATTTAATTAATTTTTAAACAAAGAAAAAACTAAGTGATTGAAATTATGAGTAATTTTTTAACAAATATAAGTTTAAGAAATATATAATATGATTTTAAATTATAAAATTAACATAATAATATCACATTTTCAAAATTATGTTATTTAACAATCTTATAAAATAATTGAAAATATATTCTTTGATTAATAAATATATAAGTTTAAATATTTAAAATTATTGGAAGGATAAAAAATTATGCACAGGAAACTATTCAATTCATAATATGATAAAAATTATCCATCTTAATAATGTAAAAGAAATGTGAAAATATATTTAAAATTATTTTTTGGACAAAGATAAGAGAGTTTAAATGATTGTGGAGCAGCATAAATGCTACGGAAGGGCATTTTGGTCAAACAAAATATCATCGTTATAAAATAAAAATGAGATCTCCATAATTTGAATTAAATATAAAGAATGTTAGTATATTTTATTCAAATTTTAATCAAGGGAAAGTGAAAGTAGGGGAGGGAGTGGGAAGAGTCCCTTCAAATCATCCTAATCATGATGAACATACTCCTTCCGTTAAAAAATATAAGGTATTTTTAACCAAATATCACCTCTTAATAAAGTAGTTATCTACTTTCAAACTAAGTGTATATTTCCATACTTACCCCTATTAAAACCCTATAATAAATATAAAGTCATTGTAAATAAGGGCACTTTTAAAAAAAGATAATGATTGCACCTTAAAAGATTAAAAATGCCTTACATTTTTGAATATCCAACTCCTAAAAAAAATGCTTTACATTTTTGAACTAAGGGAGTATATATTATCAAAAAAATTTGCACTTCTTATTTCCTGATAAAATGTTCAAGTGTCACCTTTGATTAATAATTATAAATAGTAGACATCAATATATATTAACAAATCTTGTAGAAGGGTTTTGATTGGTTAACATTGATTTAGTCAACTTTAATATATTTTAAATTTGTTTTTTTATGTCATTGTTAATTTATCGTTACGGGAGCATTAAACTTTTTCTAGAAGCGAATCTTTTCCTCTCCCTAGCAATGAGTCCGAAGAAGTCGAGATGCAAAAAGAAAAACGATCTTGTCGCTGTCGACTAGGTCTGATTGTATTGATAGAAATGTCGGCCATAAATTGATTAGGGAAGGAGAAGGGCCACAACCTTGAATTAATTTGGGAATCTCAGCATCGTCGTTGTCTTGCCGGCGATGATCAAGTCGACGGCGCCATCAACCTCGACAATGGACAGATAAAGGGAACTCCTCTTTCCACACTCCTTAAGCAGTGCCCTAATTGCGGAAATCAGTTTCAGGTTTTCAAGTAAAATTTTCTCAGAACTTGCTACTGTGCTTATATGATTTTTTGTATTCGCTCTCAACATTTTGCTTGCATTATTGTCTTTTTGTTTATCTGAATGCATAGTATTCAGAGAAGTAGTCTATTATACCCCCACCGAGTATTGCTCTTTATGCCATGTATGTAATGCCCTAATTGCGGAAATCAGTTTCAAGTTTTCAAGTAAGATTTTCAGATAACTTGCTTCTGTGCTTATATGATTTTTTGTATTAGTTCTCAACAATTTACTTGCATTATTGTTTTTTGTTTATATGTTGCAGATCCACACTAAATGATGAGTTGTAGCTGTGTCCTTTCTGTGATCAACCTTTTTTGGTAAGAGCCTCCTCTTGAGTCTTTTTAACTGTCAGTTCCCAAGTTTCCTTTGCATCATTGATTTCAATCTTCTGATATTTCAATGCTACTGCCATCTGATGGTTTTGAAAGCAGCAAGAATAGAAAAATTCTTTATACCTTATACTATCATATAAATGTAGTAATATTTCATTAATTTCATTAATGAATGGAAGAGGCCATATTTCTCACTGTTGAACAAAATTGCTTTTTTACATCAACTGTTAGCAACGAGTCTATAAAGGACTCTGAATTATTTGAGAAAAGTAAATTTTTTCTGTACACGAACACAAGTCTAGCATTGCTAACAAGAACAGGCTCGGATTCACAATAGCTGATGATGAGTGAGTTTGTTCAAGGCCATTAATTTTTCAGTTATCCCATCATTCATTTTCTTATTTTCTTCGTTTTCAATTGATTAGGGAGAGGAGCATCCATGTTGTTTTTTTCAGGGAAAGTGCATACAATGCCGTCAATGCTGAAGAAGCTGATTTGGACCCTCCAATTATCATTGTAGCTCAATTATGCTCGGTTGGGTTCTATCAAGGATTGGTTTAATCACATTTATCCCTATTATCTATTGACTTTTGGACTTGGAATGCAAGTGTGTATCCTATAACACAACTTGTAAATTGTTCAATTTAAAAATCAGGGAAACTCCAGCTGTCTAACTGCGGTTCTGCTTCTCGTGTTCTCTTCAATCCTCCTATAGAGGAGGCTCATATGCTACTTAATATGTAATCGATTAAATTTTTCACGTTCTTTTCAATTATATTCATCTTTTAGCATCGTTTGATCCTTCTGCTCTCTACATGCAGTCTTAAAAATTCTGAGGAACTATCACAAACTTTCTCCACTGTTACTGCTTGGAAAATGCAATAGAGATATTTGAAACAACTGCTGAAAATCTTCTAGCTTAGCAGAATAAGGTTTTCGGACTTCAAACAATTACTTATACATCATTTTTCATATAGCATTTTTTTTCCAAAGTCTTTTAACAATTGCACATTAAATTGATTACAGAATAGGCCAGATTCATTCCGAAGAATTTTCAACAAGATACTAGGAAAGGAAATGCTTTTGCGACTTAAGCTCACAGACTTCAACATTAGAAATCGATCTGCTGCCATTAGTATCTCTCAACAAACTTATGATCCTGAAATAGTCAAGCGTTTCACTTACTCCAAGGGACAGGTACAAAATATAAAAAAGAGTGTATGTGTCAGCTAAAGTAGTTGAAAAATTCCTCTAATAGTAACATGTTTATGTGTTAGATCAATTCCATTTCTCATATTTTCTTTAAGTTATGGTCGTTTACCCACACAGCTGTAATGAATTGATATTGTTGTTGTACACATCTACAGATTTCTTCACCTGGAAGTTCATTCTCTGCATCTATTATGACAACGCCAGCTTAATCGATTGAGTTGACATTTATTATTAACTTTGACTATATTTTATACTTTCCTTATCAAGATCATTTACAAAATTATTCAACGTTAAAAATATAATATGTATAGACACACCATTGTTTATATTTTTAAAATAATAATTCCAAGAATAAGAAACAAAAGAATGAATGAGAGAAACATACTTGCCGAAAGGAAACAGATGATGATGATTTGGCTTCCTTCAAGAGCGAATGGAAGGGTCTCTGGACGATGGAGAATTTGAATAAACATGGGAAAGTGGGGTGGACATCAATTATAATTGAAGAATGCCTACAGAGTTAATGCTCCCGTTACATTCAAAAATTACATTTGAAATTTGTTGATGAGAGAGGGGTATTCACTTATGACCAAATTGGTTTGGCCAATGCGAGAGAATGAATTTAGGCCTTTCTAATTAATATTATTTATAAACTATAAATACATGAAAGGCCTTTCATTGGTCAATATGTACAGCTCTCTATTATTATAAACAAAAGGAAGAGAACAATAATCCAAACCTAAAAAGAATTCCCAACCATGTTGTCTTCCTAAAATTGCACTTCTCCCATGACTTCATCCTTCTGAATTGCTTTGAGAACAGCTTCAATGCACACAAATGGACGCTCGCCATGCCAAGCGCCAAATGATTGGAATAGATAATCAACACATTATCTCAGATTACCTCTTAACTAATCATCTTGTATTTTAAATAGTTTTGTATTTAAAAATCAAATCAAACATCTATTTGTCTGATATCATATTGCAATCTTATTTTTAGAACAAATCAAGCAAACTGGAATGACCTGTTATAAAGAAGAAGAAAGCGGCTAGAATGAAAAATGGTCCAAATTGTAGGAATGGTACGCTCCAAATCTTTGTTATTAAATTTACAATTGTTTCACTTCCTCCACTTCTAATTTCCCAGATGAACTGAGTTTTTGACAATAAATATTATTTATATAATATTTATTCATATATGCAATTATTGTTAAATAGTTATAAAATTCTCAAAACTTGACCTTCCATTTATCTTCTTTACCTCTGTTGAGAATCTTTCCATGCTGTTATATCCCTTCGTAATTAGAAAGAAAATTTATGAATTCAAATCCTCGAAATTGAGATTTATGAATATATATATATATATATTTATTCATGATTATCTTCCTTTAAATAATGTGAGTTACGAAGCATCAAAGAAAAAAAATACAATCAAAGTCTAATTTACTAATTTACAACTGCCCGAGAAATAAAGAGTCATTAAAAAAATTAATAAGAATTGAAGAAGAAAAAAATGACCAATAAGAACAGTTGTCGTGCAAAACATTTTATGCCATAAAGACCTTATATTAAAGAAAACAGGGTAATGAAAAATTACAATGCACCTCATAATAAACTTGTCTGATCATTGAGAAAGGACCAATAGATTGACCTTATAATAACATTCCATTCTACGGAGCACTTCTATCTTCCTAGGTTTCCTTGCTGTCATTATCATGGAAACAAATATATATTGATATTTTATTGACATTAATATGATATATTTATTTTATTCTGCCTATATTTTAGTTATAAATTTTAAATTTTAAATACGGCCTACACAAATTTTAGGATTGATTAATTAGAAGTCCTATGTAAGGGAAACATGCATTTTATTTATAATTTCATAAAAATAACAATATGATAGCTTTGAATTGTTAAACTGTTAAAAGGGAACTAAAATTTTTTACCAAAAAAAAAAAAAGAGAACTCAACTTTATTTACAAATAAAAATAAATGATTATTGAAATAATTAATAGTACGAGGATTGAGAAATTTTACTTCTGAATTAACGAGGATTCAATTGTAAATGAATATAATATATATATATATATATAATCTCATAAATGTTCCACAGCGTACAAAAGCAATGGAAAGGAGAACATACCAACAAATGTAATTGAATTTATCTCTTACAATTTGTAATACACATGACTAAATTAATATATTAAATTAGAATATTTAAAATATAATCGGACGAAAGGAGTCTCTATTAAATAAAAATTAAATTAAATGATTAAAATATGCAAAGAATAAGCATGAATTAACAATATGACAACGTACAATTCAAAATTAAATTTAACAATAATTTTAAACAATTACAAAAACAGGCATAGATTGTATTTACTTAAAAGAAGATAACGTCAGACATGAATTAACAATATGACTTACATGAAAAACATTTAATAACGAATATGCTCAATCATTTCATAACAAATGAATTTGTTATTGCTATGATAATGACAGATTTAGAAATTGAGAATGAGGACGAAGGCCCAGAACCAACCAATGTGACTAATACAGGATACTTAGATGATGGTGATCCTATATTCAGTTGTAGCAATTGTGGAGCAAAAATGTGGTTGGCTGAGCTACTCAAACGTTCTTCACCAAAAGTTCCTCCAGTCTTTTCAATGTGTTGTTGTCATGGAAAGGTTCAAGTTCCAAACTTAGAAGATCCACCAGAAGGACTTTACAAATTGTTCTTTGACAAGGGATTTGCATTCTCCAAAAACTTTCAATCAAATATCAGGGCATATAACAACATGTTCAGTTTCACTTCCATGGGTGGTAAAATTGATCATACTTTAAACAATGGTGGTGGACCATACACATTTATTATATGTGGACAAAATTATCATCGTATAGGAAGTCTACTACCCCCCAATGGAGCTCCTCCTGTCTATTCTCAACTCTACATTTATGACACAGAGAATGAGATACCTAACAGAATTAATGCTATCAGGTAATAAAGAAAATAGACTCACGTTTCATGTATAATTCTTCCTTAATTTCATCTACTCTATGTGACATTTATTAACTTTTATCATTCTATATTCTTACTATTACAATCAACATTCAAGGGAAATGACATTACAACCTCAAATTGTTCAATATCTCAAAGATATAATTGATCGTCACAATTCTTTGGCTACAAGGTATAGAATGGCAAGAGACATATTACAAGAAGATCCAGGAGCTCATGTAAGGATATGCTTGCTTAGACTGAATGAAAGAGAAAGTAGGAATTTTAGTTTACCTATTGCTTCAGAGGTGGCAGCTCTTATTGTTGGGGATTTTGATGAAACTTATTGCAAACGTGATATAATTGTTGAAAAAAGAGGCCAACTAAAAAGAATTGATGAAATTCACAAGTCATACCTCCCTCTTCAATATCCTCTACTATTTCCTTTTGGAAATAATGGATATAATCCAGAAATACTACATGAACAAGAAAGTCTGCACCACACATAAAAGAAGAATACACTATCCATCAGGGAATACTTGTTTGATTCTTCACGGAAGAAGACTATTACAGCAATTCATCGTTGATGGATATGCAATGTTGGAAAACCAAAGATTGGATTTCATTAGAAATCATCAACAACAACTTAGAGTGGATCTTTATCAAGGTCTTTCAGATGCTTTGTTTAGAGGTGAAACTGAAGCTGTTGCAACTGGAAAAAGGATAATATTGCCTTCATCTTTCACAGGAGGAACTCGATACATGATAAACAATTACCATGATGCAATGACAATTTGTAAATGGGCAGGATATCCTGACGTATTCATCACTTTCACATGCAATCCAACATGGCTTGAGGTTAGAAGATTCTATGAGAAGGAGAATTTAACACCAACTGATTATCCAAATATCTTTTGTCATATCTTTCAATTCAAGCTAAATAAACTTATGAAAGTTATAAAAGATGACAAGATTTTTGGCTCAGTGAAAGCAGGTTTGCACTTAAATTTTTTATAAATATAAAATTTTATGTACTTGAATTTCTGCCCCACTTAAAATTTTGATATCTTTTCTCACCAATCATTATTATTTTCCCATTTCAGATATGTATACAATTGAGTTTCAAAAAAGAGGTCTTCCACATGCTCATATTATTCTATTCCTTCAAAATAAGGATAAAATCACAGTTGCTAGAGAGGTTGATGAAATAATATCTGTAGAAACCCCAAACAAGGAGGATCATCTAGTTCTTTATGAATTAGTAAGAAATTTCATGACTCATGGACCTTGTGGACATGCAAATAAAAGATCTCCATGTATGAAATGCAACAAATACTTCCAAAATTTTTCTGACAACACAGTTATTAATGATAAAGGTTATCCAACATATAAAAGGAGAAATGATGGGAGGAAGATTATCAAGAATGGGATAGTGCAAGACAACAGATTCATTGTTCCTTACAATCCAAAGTTGCTAAAGATGTTTCAAGCTCACTTAAATGTTGAAAAGACTAATCAATCCACATCCATCAAGTATTTGTTCAAATACATTAGCAAAGGCAATGATCGAGTCATTGCAGGGATATACAACAATGGTAATGACAGCAACTCTCAAATAATCTTTCATGAAATCAGTCACTACTTAAATTGTAGATACATCTCATGATGTGAGGGGTCTTGGAGAATTTTTAGATATGACATTCATCATCATTTTCCTTCTATGGAAAGGTTAAGGTACCATCTTCCAAATAGACAACCTGTAATATTCAAAGGAAATGCAAATGTGTAAAACTTGATGAATAAAAAAACAATTAGAGAATCAATGTTTTTAGCTTGGATGGAAAAGAATTTAGATCCCCACGATCTCAAAGCAAGAACTCTAACTTATTCTGAGTTCCCAGCACATTATGTCTTTAATAAGAATACAAGGATCTGGAAATCAAGACAAAGGGGATTTTCAATTGGAAGAATTGCATATGTATCTCCATCTTAGGGAAAACAATATTATCTTCGCTATCTGCTCACTAAAGTCAAGGGGCCAACTTCTTTTGAAGATATAAGAACTGTTAATAATGTTCAATACCCAACATTTAGATTGGCATGCTATGCTTTGGGATTTCTAGATGATGACCAAGAGTATTGTCACACCCCAATACTAATGGTGTGACCGACATGAAATATGAGATAAACTCATTCCATAAACCTCAATTATTCAAATATTAAACTATAATAGTGATAGATGTTTATACTGATCAATAAATTGTACAATATATATATATATAATTATAAAGTTCATAAAGTTTTAGATATTCGGTAGAAATTTTGGCAAAAATCTCCCCTATAATTAGGACTTTCCAAATTTCTGTAGTCAATAAACCTGTCAGCAAATCCAGAAGAGGAGCTTGACTCCACACCAGCAGATTACATGATAACAAAAATAGGACCAGAATCTAACTATGATATACGTGAAGCACTAACTACCATTATATAATATAATGATTATTTACATTAAAATAAATGATTGAAGCATGCTTCCACTGTCCAAAAAGCGATAGAGCCCCTTAATGATTAGCAGAAGGTGTAGGGTCAATTACATTATCTGAGACCAAAGAAATTTTTTGGTGAGTAGCATCCCGAAAATAAATTATAGATAAAAATGTAAGAGTAGTAACTAATAAAATTTAGTTTATAACAAATCAATGGAATATTAAAACCCATATTTTAAGTAATAATAAATGACAAGGTTGCTCAACAATATAACCATGAAATAAACCAATAATTTTGAAGTTTTATAGGTTATCAAGAATCGTACAACTCACAAAAATATATAAAAGGAATTCGAATGATGATATAATAAAAATGTTGGTGAATAACTAATATAAAATAATAAATTTTTAAAACCAATCTAGGAGGGAATTTACCAAATAAAATCATATACAATCAAACAACAGTTTGTTTAATGAAATAAATTTTAAAAAATAATGTTCCAAAAATTCACTTTCAGTAGGACTTCATCAGAACGATTACCAAACGTGGACACACAGTCTACGAGAGTAAGTAACCAACAAGCGCGACTTAAAGCCACGAAATAATCAAGCGTGGCTAGAAGCCACAAAACAAGCATAGGCACGAAGCCCACGAAACAAGCATGAGCACCCTGCTAGCCAGGTATACCATGGCGCGCCAAGGGCTAACGGAACTGCCGTTAGCATCCAGCGTTCTGAACTCAGTCCCTCTAATTAAAATCGAGCGTGCATAGAGTTGAAACATTCATTAAAAATGACTCTTTTCGAAATATAATATTCAACTATCAAATTTTCTTTTCAATCTTCTCCATGCACAAATCACCATTTTAATAACTGTAATATAAATCATAAAGTTTAAACAACAAAGAAGTTTAGAATAAATATTTTGTTAATAATATACCGAATCCAAATATTCTTTAACAATAGCATAATTCTTAATGAATATAAAGTAGATTCCATAACAGCCGGTTAACATAAAAGTTAGGTAAGTAAAAAGAATTATATGAATCCTAAACTTAAAATTGACAATATTTATACAACTTATAAATGAATAATGTAAAAACTAAATAAATAGATAAATAATTTATGAACGCTTTGTAAGAAAATATTTAGGACATTACCCACTCACCTGAAGGTTTCTCAAAATTCTAAAACTTACATCTCTTAACTTTTCTCTTTAATTCTAGTGTTGCTCTTACTTTCTTGACAAATAAATTATAATTTTAAAATCACTTATCAAGTATTTTTTTCGAAATACTTGATGGCATTTAAATTCAATCCAAACGATATTAAAGATAATATTATAACCAATAATGTTTCAGGTATACTTGAGTTAGTTAAACTTGGGACAATTCTCAATTCATCCTTATATCTCCCTTGTAACATATATTCTCAACCACAAGCCATAATAATTCATATTAACCATCCCCATGCTTCCTTTAGATTTAATAACATAGCATGCAACCATTCGATGCATTCCTTTCTCCTATTTTAGTATTTTTAAAATCTCAAAAATTACATGTGCTCCTTCGAGTAATATTCATAATTCATCTAGGTTCTACTATAAAAATTTTACGATCTCATTTCCACCAACAAATCTTTCAAGCATATTTATAAGCACTATGAGAACATTTATCATTAATTAAATCATGAGACAAGCTTTCAAGCAAACCCAACAATTTCTCACATTTAATTTCTTCATCAATCTTTAGCTCAACATTAATAAAATAACATCTAGTATTATCCAAAACATGACCTAAATTCTTCACTCAAGCATTTCCACAAGCATCTTGAGAACATCCAATTTCGGCTCGCAATATTCATCTAACCAATTAATCCACTTTCCCCGTAAACTTTATCATCAACATTTTGCTTAGCATCACAACAAAAATGTGTATGGCATCAATCGAAACATATTTTAATTTCCTCAAAATTTTGACAGCAATTCTGAGGAACAAGGAGGTGCTCTTCGACCAAGGAAGAAGAGAGTAATTCAGTTTGCTATAAAAATCAAAGAGGAAGGAGAGAAAAACCAACAGCCTACCTCAAACGAAACTTCAGTGCAGCAACTAAGAGCCAACACCTGACCAACGCTGAGGAGGAAAACAATAGAAGAACCTCAGCTTGCTACACGAAATTCTGACCAGTAGAAGAAAGAGTTGAGCTACCATACACACACAAAACTTTCAGCTATTGAGGAAGGAAAAAACTTGAAGACTACTCACAGATCGAACCAGGGATGAAACAGAGAGCAATAACAGGGAAAGAAATCAGCTACTTACCCCCTTCAATGGACAAACAAGATGGAGAAGAGGGTGGCAGTGAGAACGACGCAGACCGACGGTGAGGAACAAGAGACGCGAGCGAGAAGGAGGAGGAGGAGAGGAAGAAGACTGCGACAATGTTCCAGAGACTTCCTCGCCCTTCCTCTGTTCCGTTCTCGCATTCAAATGGGAAAGAGAGAATAAAAAAATCTGATGAGAAAGTATTTGGAAAATTTACAAGAGAGGCCCAAGGAAAAATTATAGAAAAGAGCACAAATTTTTTTAATAATTAACAATAAAACTAAATTTGGTTAATAAAATTCTAACTTTGAATCCTCATAAAAGTTATTAGAATAAATTCCTATAAATCACCATCCTCTACTTGCTATAGGTCTAATTTGAATAAAATGTTTATTAGAAGAGAAAATTAATTTAAGTTAAAAATTAAATCAAGGGCCATTACAAGTATATTGATGCCATCAAAAAGGCCTCTATATGGGCTTCAGGTCATTATCTGAGGAAATTTTATGCAAATATGCTGCTCAGTAACTGTCTTAGCCAACCTGAGTTAGTTTGGAGTCAAACATTTTGTCAAATATACGAGGATATGTTTTACTCAAGTGACGCTAGATATGATGAAACAGGTTAGCCTCTAATCCTTTATTATACTAATGTTCAACTGTTATGCTCCTTCAAACATTAAAAGTCATAAACAAAGAAGTATAAGGAATCTCTTCACGATTATGAATCTCTTTATGAGTATGTAATTGGAAAAAAAATTCATTCACATAACAAAATTATTCTAATTCATATATTTTTATACCTACTTATCACGTTTTAAATTTTTTTTAGTTTTGTGAACTTCATTATATAGTTTCCTATTTCTTTTTCCGAAAAATTGGATACACAAGTAACATAAAATACTAAATTAGATAAAGTACTATTTCAAACATAACAATAAATTAATGACGACAAATTACCCAACCTAATAATTTTATAACTTTTTTATTTTTCTTCATTTTTAAAACATTCTCAAGACATTTATTTTTTATATACAAATTTAAAGGGACCTATTTTAACGTTACCGTATTTAATGATTTAAAATTGAGAACTACAACATTAGGCAATTATATTTTCATTACATTTTGTTTTTAATTCTTATAGCTTCATTTCATATTTGAAATCCATTTAGTTTCACATATTTGCAATATTAGTCCAAATAATATTTCTTCACTTCAAAGTTCTTTCATTTCTAGCATCTATTTTCACTGAAAAAGACAAGGAAAATGCTGCACTATCAGAGATTAACAAGATCCTTCTTCAAAATGGAAGGTCCCTAGATGATTTTCCTTCATTGCCTAAACCTATAGCTGTTATTGAAATGGAAACAATTAACCATCTTGTGTTACAAGAATTGAAGTTTGATGCAGAGTTTTACAAGACCGAAAGAACAATGTATGAACAAAAAATGACTGATGAGCAAAAGAACATTTATCATGAAATCATCTCTGCTGTTCAATCCAAAAAAGGAGGATTCTTCTTCGTATATGGTTTTGGAGGAACTAGAAAGACATTTCTATGGAATGCTATAACAGCTTACATTAGATCCAAGAAAAAAATTATCTTAAATGTTGCATCAAGTGCTACTGCAGCAACATTGTTACCTTCTAGAAGGACTGGCCATTCAAGGTTCTGCATTCCTATTAACATAAATAAAGATTCTACATGCAACATCATGCATGGTTCTGCAATTGCCAATTTACTAATAGCCACAGATCTCATAATTTGGGATGAGGCTCCAATGATGAAGAAACACTATTTTGAAGCATTAGATAGGACACTAAAGGACATAATGCATTGTGATCAAATTTTTGGAGGAAAGGTCATTGTTCTTGGGGGAGATTTTCGACAAATTCTTCCTGTAATACCTGATGGCTCTAGAGCAGACATTGTTAATGCTTCAAAAATTCATCCTATTTGTGGTATCATTGTAAAATATACAAGTTGACTATGAATATGAGGTTGTCTGCATCAAATTCTGAATCAGAAAAGGTTGATATATAATCTTTCTTAGATTGGCTTTTAAGCATAGGAGATGGTTCAAATAGTGCTGAAGGAGGAGGACAATCAATTGTGCATATACCAACTGAATTTTTAATATTTAAGTTCATTGACCTTTTGAAGAAAATTGTAGAAACAATTTATCCCCAATTAAAGTAAAATTTCATGCACGAAGATTTTTTCACCAGCAGGGCAATATTGGCTCCTACCTTAGAAGTTGTAGATCAATTGAATAATTACATTTGCTCAATTTTCCTAGCGGATGCAGTTACATATTTCAGTTTAGACTCCATATGCAAAGCTGATCAACATTCTGCTTTGATGATATTTACAATACTAAATTCCTAAACACAATTAAATGCTCTAGAATGCCTCCACACAATTTGACTCTTAAAGTAGGAGTCCCTGTCATGCTTATGAGAAATATAGACCAGGCTAATGGACTATGTAATGGAACAAGATGAGGATCACTTTGTTGGCAGACTATTTTATTAGAGGAGTAACCCTAAATGGATCCAAATCAAAAGAAAAAGTCTATATTCATTGCATGGACCTTAACCCTTCTGAGGGAAATCTTCCTTTTCTCATGTGTCATCGACAATTTCCTGTTGTCCTCTTATTTGCAATGATCATAAATAAAAGTCAAGTACAGACTTTGTCAAAAGTAGGAGTTTATTTGCCAAAACTAGTTTTTATACATGGTCAATTGTATGTTGCTTTATCTAGAGTTACATTGAAGAATGGCCTTAAGCTTCTTATTCATGATTCTGAATTTAGGCCATTGACATCTACAACAAATGTAGTTTACAAGGAAATTTTTCAAAATGTTGCGTGAGGGGAAAAACAAGAGGTTCATATTAAGGTTGAATAAATGTTTTCGTATTATGTACTCTTTATGCAAATAATGCATTCATCAAAAATTAGACATTTTCCAGCTTTACCTATAACTTACTATAAAACCAACAAACAAAGATAAGATGTTAACAAATCAAATATCTAAGAAAAATGGCAACCTCATATCCATCCTTATTAATGATATCAATTATATTTTATTTAAATTCCTCAGTTCTAACCCGTGCAACGCACGGGATAGAGTCTAGTTATTACTACAATCTTGTCATCGATAATATTGATAAAAAAGAATGCTGACAAATAATTTTGTAAAGCATCTTGTCATGATTAATTTTCTGCAGTTTGTCATCATCCTTAATGATCTAAATAAACATTGCTTGCTCCTATTAAAATATTAATATGCGTAAAAAATTTATTTGAAATGATTTCAATAACTTCCAACTTCTAACACAATGGATATCAATTTTGTTTACTAATATTCTTTTAACTATTAACGATATTTTCACATCCACAATGTGAGAGAATTCATTATTACAACATTTATGTTCTTTAAATTAAAGATGTATGTTTTCAAATAAATCTTACGTATGTCTAACATGCCAATGTCATTATTTTTATTCAAGTCCTTGAAGATATCTTTATTTAAAATTAATCATGAAATTATTTTTCTAATTTTTAGTTTAATATCAAACTTTAAAAAACTCCTCTTTTATTTGCATGAATTCAAAATTGTGAAACACAAGACATTCAATCTACATGATGATATTGACTTTTTCCAAATGTGCTGATTTAGTTAATTTTATTATTAAAATATTTCTAATATATGATAACATTTAAAATTAAATTAAAGAAATTTATTTCACAACTTTTCATATTTAAGGTTTATAATGAATAAAATATGAGATTGTTCCAGTTGCATTTATATCTGCAAAATACTAAAAGACAGACTAACAATATTCTCGATTAACGTTTATATTGATATCATTCTTTCCTTTATAAATGAATTGTTCAATTGTTATAATAAAATTATACTTAAATTATGTTAATTAATTTACAAAAAGTCAACCATTTTTGTTATTTTTTTTAATAATACCTAAGTCACCGTCTTATCATACACAATGAAATTTTGCTTGATAACAATTTTGTTAACTCATTTATATTTTTAAAAGAACATTTTAAATAAAATAACCTTCTCCAACGACATGTTAAGATATTTATTTGATTATTACTTTTTAATTAAAAAACCGTGCAACGCACGGGGATTTAATCTAGTTAGTAATCAAAATATGCATTTATTTTGATGATGACGATGATAAAAAAACTTATGTATATTTGCATAAAAGAGACTATAAAACACCTTCTCCAAATGTCATACAAATATAATTGAGGAGTGAAATTCTAAATAATGTTGTAATGATTGTCTTATTTTTCTATGCTCATGTATAAATTCAAAATTGGAGTCAATTCATATTCCTAGAGAAAATGACACAATAATAGTAGACTAATAGAAATAATTTATGTATATTTCAGTCATTGAATTCTGAACATAAAGATCATGCGTGTAGAGAAAAAGGCACAATAATAAAAGTCTTGGCTCTTCTCAACCTGTAACTGAAGCCAAGAAGCCATTAATAGTACTAGTCCATCTTTTTAGTTAGTGTTAACATTTTTTTGGTCAAGTCAGCTCTTGTTCGTACTCAAATCTTTGGAGAAAAAAAAAGACACAACAATGGAGATTATTTTGTGATCTAAAATAGTAGATTCTATGTTAGAAATATAACAGTTAGTACATTATCATCGAGTTCAAATATTTAAAAATATGATTTTACAAATGAAGAAAAGTAAGTCTAAAATTTCGAGAAATTCAATAAAGATCACCGCAAAAATTTAATCTTTGTTATCATAAAATCCTGTAAAAATGAATAAAATAGTAAGTTGCCAGTACTCCTTCTATTCTATTATATTGTCCTTGCTATAGTAAAAATTGTATGACATATTATAATTCTTTGTTGAATTTGAAAGCAACATAATAAAATAATTTTTCTATTTCATCCTCATTTAATCCAACAATTTAACTGGTTTATTTAATATAATTAAAACTTCTACCTATTCCAATGCAATTAAATGAGAGGCAAATTTTATAAAGCATGTCATATTTTCACATGTATATTACATTTTTTTAATCTATATGTAAGAACTTTTAAAGATCAATATACAAAAATGGAGGGAGTGTAACCAGTATATTATGTTTGGTAATAGTATGGACAACATTAAAATGTTTTTAAATGTTAAAAGAAGAAATTTCATTACAAAAAATTTAAAATACTAAACATTTTATGCAAATAATCGTGGGGAAAAATATCTTTATTCAAAAAAGAAATTTCTGTCATTTTATTTGAAATTCAGTTCGATGCATGCATATTGATAGAAGGTCTTGTCTTTTCTCCCCTCATTATTGCAGTTATGGAAAGAAAAATAAGTCATGAATGGTGACAGTTTATTTTTCTACTCATCTCCATGTTTTTATTAACAAGTGAAAACTCGAATACTTATTCTACGAAAAATGGCACAATCAAGGAGATTGTTTGTTTTGAAAAAGAGAAAACTTTCCCCCGTCTTAAAAAAAAAAAAAAAGAATCTTGTCAGTTTCCCTCATATCATATGCTCATAGTCCGCTTATAGATCCATGACGTAAATAGGGTAGCACAATGTTAATAATTAGAGGAAGATAACGAGTCATCAAATGATTTTTCAAGTTAAAGTGTAAAATTAGACAATTATTTCATCTTTTTTTTCCTTACCTTATAATCAAAATCACTTTTTATTTTTGTAAAACACATATAAATAAGATGAGGGTAGTATAGTTTTAAGAACCTGCGTTTATGATTGTATTTTTTCATTATTGGAGAAAAATAAATATTATTTCACATACACCAATTAATAAAAAATAAAATGAAAATGATTACTGATGCATTTATATTACCATTTTTAAACAAAAATTTAAATTGGATTATTGAAGTTTTCCAATTTTAGAGCTTGTTTTATGGTTCAAGCAATGCTCACAAATATAACTCTAAATACTTATAGATTACTTTTTAACAAGCTCTACTTCAGATTACTATTTAGTTGGATCAGTCTTGTTGACTTCAATTTTGCCATTTTATCAATAATATTAATACCAAATAAAGTTATTATAAATGTAAGAGCTCTCATCTAGAGTTAATTACAAATATAGTAATTTAGTTGGGAGAAATCTGAAGCTTATTTATACTTTAAAATAATAATGATGATTATTGATGATAATAATAATAAATAACCATTATTGTTGAAGTTTTGTGTATCTAGTTGTTGCCACGTCTTTTCACAATTTATTGATATAGTAGAAGAGACAAAGGATTTATGAATGGGCATTCTTATATTTTTTTTTTATCGTCTCTATAATTTTTGGCTTTTGCTAATGAAACTATATATTTTCCCACAAAAGAAAAACATACCCGTGGGCAATTAGGTCATTCTAAAGATCCAAGTATGTGCAGCCAGTAAATGCAATGAACTGTCATAGTGATTTGTCATCACATCTTTGCAGAGAGGACATCTCTTGCCAACGTCCTTCATATGAACATGGGACATGAGACACATTACATGACAATAAATCCATCAATAAATTATTGGCCGAGGTGAAATGAACAAGTACTTTCTTTTCTTTTTCTTTTCTCTTTTGCCAACGAGACTGCTTTCTTTCTTGACCCTGTCAAAAGAAAATTAATGTGTAAAGAACTATAATTTATGTGTGTTTTAATTTCTTGTTTGGAATAACGAAATTTCTTGGAGATAAGAATAAGAAATGACATTGAGTGTTTGGTTGGCAACAATTTGATAAAGTTAACTTAATTAGTTTATTTTCATTTCAAAAATAATTAGATTTCTAATCGATGATGCATATATAGATATATTATTTTGTCATTTTTCTTTATATTAAAATATATTGAGGTTCATAATTGATGAAATTTCCTAGACATTTTCCATATCATTGATGTAGCCCTAAAAAGGAATTTCCTCTTATTTTTCTATACTAACTCTTTAAATCAAGTTAACTTTAGTATCTTTAGCGTTGCGAAAGGGGCACAATAATTCTAATCTTACATAAACATATATCTGTAATTTATTATTCATTTTATTCTTTACGTTCAATTCTCTCCCTTAATTTCTGATTCCTTTTCTTTCCGTTTTTTTAGAAAATTTATAGAATGAGAAATATAGGTGAATTTTATAATATAATTCCTATTTAATCCTGCAATTAAATATAAAAAGAAAAATTTAGATCACTTGTTTATTTTAGATCACTTGTTTTAATCAGAAAAATTTATTGGCTCCCTTCTGTTTGGCTCTAATTGTATAGACCTACTTTCATTTCATGAGTAGGAGCTCTCATAGTATTTCACTTTTAATTTTGTACTTCTTTTACTCTTACTTAATATTTGAATATAGATTACTTTATTAGATTCACAATTTATTCCACTTTTATTATTATTGAAGTTATTATTGAAGACCAGTGCTTGTTTATCAATATATATATATAGCATGACCTTCTTCACTATCCACTTCATTGTTAGAGGCCTTGAACCAATTCATGATGGCGAACCTTTGGTTTCATTTTTCCTTCTCCATGTTCTCATCCTTTGCTATCTCATGGTCTGTCCTACTTTATGTCAAACCAATTTCAACAAAAATGATGAACTAGCACTTCTTGCTCTCAAAATTCTGTGAGAGACCCATTCAATCACTTGGCTAATTGGTCTAACTCTTCCTCCATTTGCAATTGGGTTGGGGTTACTTGTGATTCTGAAGATGAGAGAGTAGTGTATTGAATCTTGCTCACATGAGTCTCATGAGCACCTTACCATCACAAGTGGGGAATTTGTCCTCCCTTGTTGAACTTGACTTTCATAATAACAACTTTCATGGTGAGTTACAGAAGGAGCTGCTGCAGTTACACAAGTTGAAAATTCTCAACCTTTCATCATAATAGTTTCCAGGGCGTTATTCCTCCAAGTGTATTGAATTTGTCAAACTTAGAGGCTTTGGATTGGAATGACAATTTGATCCATGGATCTATTCCACTTGAGACTGGAAGGCTTTAACATTTAAAGATTTTACATATAGCAAGGAACAATCTTTCAGGAAATATACCTCCAACTATTTCCAGCTTATCCTCACTTGAGCTGATGTCTTTGTTATTCAACCCCTTAAAAGGTATGCCTTTGAAAATATCAGATAAATTTATATTTGCTCCAAGTCATTTCAAACAATTTTTGTGTTGGTGTGAGTGCATCTTAGGATAAGCTATTAATTACAATCTCTTATTCAACCTTCATTTGCCCAATTTTTTCCATTATTCAAAAAGAATATACACACACACACACACATATACATATACATATATATATATATATATATAAAGCAAATAGATATATAATAGGAGTGAAGGGAAGCTCCACTAAAAAATTATGATAATATTTGGATTGGTAGATTTGAATTTAAATTTTAAATTTAAGATCTTGCATTTTAAATCTCACATTTAAAATTCATGTATTTAAAATCCTCGGTCTAGGTAGTTTAAAAAAAAATCAAATGAGAAAAAAAAGATATGAGAGTCATGGAGATATCATAGTGAAACACAAAAAGAATGATATGTTTGAAGTGGTTAGAATTTCAAATGATAAGGATGTATAAGAAATTTGAAATTACAAAGAAAATATAATAAGAAATAGATTTGGATCCATAAATTTTTGTATATCTAAACGAGGAATTTGATCCAAATCAAATCTTTGTTAATCCAAACATAACATAAAAATAAGAGTTCTATAAAAGTCAGTGGAAAAAGAAAAACATGTATTGAGTGTAAATTTTAGGTGAATTCTGTGTTTTTTCTTATTGACTTTAAACATCATTGTAATTTTAACTGAGATGCATAAAAAGGTGCAAGGCACATAATTTTCAGCTTCTGATTGGATGGTTTTAAGAGGAACCAGCTTTGGATATTATAATTAACTATTGTATAAAAAGGTGTAGGTTTGTGGGCTGTATAGATTGATTAGTGTGTGCAGTAAATCAAACATGATCGCATGGGTATAAATTAATTAAAATTAAATATTCATTATTGGCTTCCAGGTTGTTTTTTCCCCCTGTTCCTTGAGTTAAAATTTACTATCTATCCCCCATAGTCCTTATCATTCTAACTATATCCAATTGATAACTCTTCGCACACAAGAATTTTATGGATAGGGTGGAAAAAAACATTTTCAAAAGTAACTACATTTTCAGGCTATCTTCATTTGAACCAGCGCAACAGTTAGAATCAAAGATGGGTGGGAGATTTTTTTTTATTATTATATAGATATATACATTGACTATGGTATTTGAATTTTCATTTTTAATTTTTATTATCAGTTTTGAAAAAATTTATTTTATGATTTGAGAGAAATGTTATTAGATAACTGATGATGTATAATAATATAAAACTTAAAATGCAATACATAAAAATATAATATATTAACTTTACAAAAGTACTTCAATATAAAAAACTATGTAAAGAGCTCGATCATATGTCAAAATGATTGCCTTCAATAGGAAGATTATTGTGAGTAATAAAAAAAAATAACATTTTAATGATTTAGGAATGGTAAAGATACAAATTCAACAAAGTTAATATTTTATTCATATTTTTGAATAATATTATATACTCCTATATAGTACACTATTTTCACCCGTTTTTTTATATTATAATTATTGTTAGCAATTCTAATTTGTTCATATATGTTTTGTGAGTTTTGATATATATTGTTAAAAACTTTTCATATTATTATGATTTATTTTTAGAGTAAAATACATTCAGTAACACGGCTTTGGCTTTTTGGTTGATGTACTGCATTATGTATATCTAACCAAAAGTTGGAGGGTCGGACCGTTATCAAAGAGATGAATAAAATATATTCATTTATCTTTAATTTTCTTAATATTAATGAAGCCAACCCATACTTTTCAAAATATACACTTTAGTTTCATTTTTTTAACTCTGTTGAAAATAATTTATCAAAGATTCTCAAAGGTGAATCATGGCAATTTAAACTTAGTAGTATACCCTTCACCCAAACCATTAATTCCATTCCTAACCGTATAACTCTCCCTTGCCTTTGCACAAAACAAAGCAGGCAACACACGACATAATGATGCACTTTTTTTATTTTATCCAATCATTTATGCACCATAATAAATAAGTACAGTTCCAGCATACCAAGAAAAAAGTACACTTTCAAAATTTATCTATTTATTCTAATGAAATTTTTGGTCCCATAATATTTGGTTGAAAATTAATTAAAAAGAACTCAATTTAGCGGCTACATGTAAAATAATTTGTTTGGTTTAAGAGCTTTGTCATTTTCATATTTTTTAAATACAAAGTCAGGAGTGATAATATTTTGATCAAAATAACCTTAAAACAATGCATTCATAAAATTATTATTGTTACTTATATTTCTTTCTTATCATAATCATTTTGTACGTGAGAACTCATAATAATGTGGTTTTCTCATTATCACATTGTAGGAGATATTCCCAAAACAATTGGTGCTCTCACAAACATGAAAATTATATACCTAGAGATTAACAAGTTGTCTGGCCAAATACCAAGAAGCATTGGAAACTTGACTTTGCTTCAGGAATTACAACTCAATGACAATAACTTGGAAAGTATGCTTTCAACCAATCATAATGCATAGCTTTCATCAACTTTGCGTCTTTTCTGTGTGTCATTATTGGTCACGTGGTCCATCCGTCAACTATATTTGTCTGATATTGTTTAGAAATATTATCCTATTTACCTCTATTTTTTTGGCTAAAAATAGAGATGAGCATATAATATTGTTATTGATTTTTTGAAGAATTTCATTTTCAATTCCATTTATCCTAGCCATATGGGTATTCGAATTATCAAAGTTAATTAGCACAATTTATTCAAATGAACTTCCCCTGAGAAAACTAATGTGTGATAATTCCTAGACTACTGTTACTTTTCAACGATATATACAAAGATGCATTGGAAATTTGATTTTGCTTTAAAAATTTGATCTTGGTCACAATAACTTACAAGGTATGCTATTAGTAAATTTTAATTTGGTATCATCAATTTTTTGTTTCCTTTGTGTTGTTGTTTTGTCTTTTGAAACTTAATAATTATAAACTTAAATGGTAATAGCTTTTCTAGTCAAAATACCATTAATTATAGATAATATTAGAGTTAAAACATATTCATTTGAGTGATAATGTTAATATGGAGTACATCAGTATTAAAATATAAAGTGTCCACCTCATTTGTTTCTCTTAAATTGTAAATAAGAAGTAAAAAAATGGAAAAATATAAAACTTTAATCCTTATAGTTTTACCAAATTCTAAGAAGCAGTCCCTAAAGCAAATAATGAATTATGATTCTATTTATCTCTGTTTTAAGAGCTAAAAACAGAGGTAAACATATGCGGCCGCACACTACACACAATGCCAAATTTTATTTATTTTTATTTAAGGTGTTGGGCAAAGGCGCAAGAAAAAGAAAGAGACTTTGAAATTTCATTATTGATTTTTTTTATTAGTAATGCTTAATAGTTAACCACGTCATCTATCATATAAGAATTCATTTGCAATGTTATCACTTTCCTGGTATTTCATTGGTTCTATCAGCAGGGCCATGTGTAACACTAATCCATTAAGGCTGTCATCTTAGGCCTAAAAAATGTTCACTTATATCCTATATAATCGGTTATTCTTTTTCTTATTAAGAAATAATGTTAATTATACATTTTCATTAAGAATTTATTACTTACTTTTAAAAGGATAACCAATAATTAATTTTTTTACTAAGCATTAAAGTTAATTATATCTCTTCATTAGAAATTTATGGCCACATATACTCTCTTACGACCACTTTGTCATTTCATCTATTATTTTCTCTCAACCAAATCATTTCTTGCTCTACCACTATTTTCTTATTAAAAAAATATAGCTCTTGCTCAACCGTTTCCATGGGCACGGCTTGATTGATAACTTGATTTTCCATTTGTCATTATGAAGTCCACAAATCCTTTTGTTTGTTCATAGGAGTTACGCACTGCTATTAAGAGAATAAAGAAATGCAATCATAGATGGCCATATATATTAGGTGTATTTGTTCCTCTTTTACCCTTTATTTGTGATTGTTTTAATTTTTATAGAATTTGAAGTGGTAAAATAATAATATATTAGACCTCTAAAATGATTTCACCTTAGGCCCTAAAACTCCTTCAGATGTCCCTGTCTTTGAGTGTTTGGTTTCAGAGGTTGTAGAGGACTGAACCAAGAGCCAGTTCCTAATACAATAGGTGGAATTGGATGGCCCAATCTATTTAGAAAACCATGACTTTTCTTGTGGTTATGTCATCATTAGTTGCTATTGGAACTTTAATTCTATCCATGGACCTATTCCACTTGAGACTGGAATGCTTCAATGTTTAAAGATTTTAAGTTTAGCAAGGAATGATATTTCAGGAAAAATACATCCAACTATTTTTGGCATATCCTGACTTGAATTGATGTCATACAACTCCTTAATAGGCATGTCTTTAATAATATCAGAAAAATTCATATATTTTGTCTAAATCATTTCAAAAAATTTAATACGTGTTAGAATGTTTCAGAATAAGCTATTTACAATATTTTATTCAATATTGATTTTGTTGGAGAGGGGAATGGGATATACATATATATATATTGATTATGTTGAGTAGGGGGCAATAAATGAATCTAGAAATTATATATAAAAATTTAATACGTGTTTTTGTTTTTTGTTTCACTTTGTACTGTCAGGTTCGTTTTGAATTGAAGTTTTTGTAGTTGGCCAAAAAAAAATTATGCTTTCAACACAACATAATGTATTAACATCATTTAGTATTCTTTGCACTGCCAGGAACACATATGATGCATGCTTTTATTAGTTTTTGTGCTTTTCATTTGGTTCTTGGAGCCATAATGCAAGAAATACTTTTTAATGGTTTTTAAATTTATATGATTTTTCATACAACATATGTTGTCCATGTTCATCTCCATAAAGTTATGATGTATTTCTATGATTTTCTATAATATATACACTAGCACTCATATCAGTTTTTTTATTGTTATTGCAATTATGCAAGAGATATTCCAAATGAAATTGCCAATCTTACAAATCTTAAAATTATGTACTTGGCTCATAATCAACTCATTGGCTACTTTTCGCTTCATGAATTATATCTTAGTTCCAATAATTTACAAGGTATAATGTTTATGCAAATTATAATTCACTAGAGGTTTTCTTTTTTTCTTACTTCTTGTCTCTTGCAACTTGAAATTATGAACTTAGATGCTAATAGGTTTCGTCAAAATGCTATTAATTATATATCCCAAAATGTATAAGTCTAGAATAAAATATTTTTCTCACAAAAAAATTGGATTAATTTTTTATACATAATTTGTAGTAGTTTATGGTGTCATTGAGAACTCAACCTGTTACAAAGATTTCAAATATAAAAGGGGATAATTTCAGTTTGGGCTCTTGTAAGGAAACTTCCATTAAATTTCAAAGGACCTTTTTTTTTCCCCAACTGCTGATATATTCTTAAGGCAAATAAACCAGTATAGTACAACTGAAACCGCAAACGACAACAAAGCAACAAAATAAGGAAAGCAACAAAGCAAAAACACAATCAGCAACAAAATAAGAGAGATCAGTCAAATAATTTTAACTAGTAGATGAGACAAAGGAAGTGATAATGAAGACACCCATCCTATTAGAACCAACAACAATATGCTTGATTTTTAATTTCAAAGGACTTTAATGATATTAAAAATCAAGCATATTTACTAAATCCAATTTTAATAAAGGAATGGTATTTTATTAAAAAAGATGAGTATTTTTGTAAGCTTTAATTTTTATTTTATAAAAATTTCTTGGGATTTAAATGAAAATTTTCTAATTTAAATTTAATTTAAAAATTAAATACAAATAATTTTAACTAAATATTGGCCCGTGTCTCTTTTTTAACTTTCCCACCCTAATATATTTTAGACATATATATCAACACTTTAGTGTTGTACTTTTTATTTTGTTACATTGATACACACACGTAATTATATAAAAAATTGGTTGATAACTTTTCAATTTTGTCGATAATTTTATCGTCACAATTGCAGTCTTACCTTTTTTTTTAAAAAAAAAAGGTTCTACTTACTATAACCCCCATAAATCTCAATAATATAATATACTTAGATTAAATATTTTAAAGTATATCATATTTTATAATTAAAGTTTTGGTAAATATTTAGATTAAAATTTTAAAGTATATCATAGTTTTACATATCCAAACTATTTACTCTTTTTCGTTGTTTTCACTTAGTTAATTATAAGAATTTTAAATAAATAGCCCATTTGTTTCAGCTTATTTTATGAAAAAATTACTTGTTTTTTAAAAACTATTTTTTGATTTTAATGATGTTTGTTTAAATTTTAAAAATAGTTAAAATAGAAAAGTAAATTTTTGATTATTTTAAGAAACTACTTTGAGAGAGAATGCTTTAAAAATGTAGGATGCAAGAAGATATACTAGGATTTTAAAATAATTAAATAATAAATTATTTTTATAAAAAACAGAATAAAGAAAGATATTATAAAATTTAAAATAACTAGCTAATAATTACTTTTTATTATAGTAATCAAACATAAAATAATGCAAGCTTTTTATAAAATTTCTACAAAATGATTCTTTCATAAAATCCCTAAATTATCTAATAGTAGCTTATTTTTTAATCTTTAACAAATGGATCCAAAAATACAAAGAATACATAATGTTAATATGTAAATAAAGTAAAATTTGGATGGATCCAACGTCTAATTCAACGTTGGCTTATCCAATTTTGTTACTTATGAATCACAGTCAATTTTGCTTTTATTGGCTATAAACTTCATTAGAATTTTAATTAAAAAGAATAAGCGGGTAAGAAATCAAATTCTGATTGGGCTTTATAGAATGATTAGAGTGGTAGCATGGCATATATTGGGCTTTATTTGAACAAAAATTAATCTTTGGTATAAAAGACCAAAAGAACAAGTTCAAGGTATATCATATATGGATCCTCCACTGAAAAAATAAACGTACGATAACAAATCTTAAAATGTGTAATCAATTTATCCAACTGATAGCATTTCACTTGCAAGAATTTTATAGATGGCATGAAAAAAAAAATTTCTAAAGATAACCAAATTATTAAGCTATCTCCATTATTTTGAATTGGGGCTACAATGAGAATAAAAGGTGAATGAGAAATTTTTAAAAAATATATATAGGTACATAAATAAACTGCGGTATATATTTCAATTTCCATTTTTAAGTTTTATTATAGATATTTTTAAAAGTAATTTACTAATTTTATGATTTGAGAGAAATGTTATTAGATAATTGATGGTGTATAATAATATAAAACTTACAAATACCTTGTTGTTGGGTGATTTGTAAGTACATCTGTAAGTAATTTTTGAGGGAGGTTTGTCTTAGCATTGTTGAGCCCCTAGACCTAACTCATCTAAACTTTCTAAAAGCAATATAAAACTTATAAATACAAACATATAAACATATTACCAACATATTAACTTAGGAAAATAACAATAAAATCCCATCAAAATATAAGAAGGACAATAAGGTCCCTTAAAATGTCATAATTCCTCGAAGTCTCTAGGTATCTTTATGACATTAATGATTTATGTTTAGCTATGAAAATAATCAACAACTTAATAATCTATATATATGTTTGTATCATTTTTTTAAATGGTATTCTTTGCATTGTCCGATGTAACTATATTTCTGAATTTGTTTCTTCATCATATAAAAGGAGATATTTATAATGAAATTTTGGTGATGTTCGGAAATTATACAAATATGAGCTCAGATGTATTGTATATAAATATGGCTACTGTGGTGTAGTCCCTCCATTTTTAGTTGTAGGAGAAAAAAATTCTATCACATAATGTAAAAAAATCAGTTAAGTATATTAATTGTGTCAAAAAATAAAAAAATTAACCAAGCATTTATCAATTGTTTCTTATAACTATGAATGATAAAATTATGAAGGATAATTTAAGAATTTTGCAATAAATACTTATTAAAAAATGTGATTTTGTTTATATAAAAAAATAAAATGAAAGTGGTAGTTTTTCTTAAAAATGAAAACAGAGAGAGAAAGGTGGTGCAGTGGACTTAGTCTCTCTGTTTAAATTATTTTAATCACATCAATTAAACTTGCAAGTTCCCATTGGCCATAGCTGTCGTATTGCATACCCTACCTATTAAAAGCAAGGAAATGAAACAGAGGAGACACTGCTAGTCTCCTGCGCAAGCAACTCGGCATGGTACAGTGCGCTGGAGAAATCGGTGGGGAGCAGTTTGTTTGTTTCACTGCTAGTCGCTTTAGATTGATATGTTGAAAGCCCATTGTGACTGAGGAAATAGGAGAAAGCCCATTAAATGGGATAATAGCATTTTGTGGCCCACTGTCTTCATTAGTAATATCCCCTTCGTTGGTCAGATTCACGTTTTCTTCATATGGAATTTCAACAAAATAGTTTTGTTGGGAATTGGCTTGTAGACCCATTTCCTTACCCGTCACTTCCTCCGTAACTTCAACAATTATCTCGGCCTTATTCCCAACAAGTCCACTAGGAGCCTTACAATGAGATCCACCACCCTTCCCCTCACGTGATTCATTATCTAAAAAATCCCCCTTCTCCCTCATCTCCACTTCTTTGCATCCGCTCACTATTCCCCCCTTTTTGCTCATAATTTACAGGAAATTTTTCCGCCCTTTCATTTCTCTTCTCATTCACAATGTAGTCCCCATTTTCCACTTTAGATCCACCATTTTCGCTATAAATTCCTTTCTTTCCATACTCAGCACTCTCCTTCCCTACACTCCTATGATGGTGGTTTCATCCCCTTTACTAGTACTTCTGGCCACCCTTCACGGCATACCTCCACTGCATCATCCATAGTCCTCACATTAGTTGTACTTAGTTAGTGCCCAACTCTTCTTTATCCGACTCATCCTCCCTAGTATCCTCTACAAATCCACATCCTTTTGCATCGTGACCAAAATGCCCGCACTGGTAACAGAACGATTGCAGTCTTTCATACTTTACCGTTATCCATATCGGGTCGCATCCAGGTCAAGGAGTCTAGAACCCAATCACTAATGGTTGAGTAATATTAATAAGAACTCTAAACACGGATAAAAGTTCTTGTAAGGCTTTTTCCCATTATCGGATTTTCTATCATGACCAACTTCCCCACTGCATCACCCAAGGTAATGACATTTTTTCGATCCATCACCTTTAATGGTAAGCCATGGAATTGCACCTAAAAAGGACACAATGAAAAATAACTTCTTTATACACCACAAAATCTTCCTATGACTGTAAACTAAGCAAATGTCCTTGAATCGACCACAGGGGACCTTTAAGAGTTCTGGTATAGTCCTCCACACGATTAAACTGGAACAAAAATGCATGCGCAGTCTTATCAACATCATGAATTTCGACCTCCTTCTCCACATTCCATCCTTTTTTTATCATGGAGATAATCATCCCCATATTTAGATTTTTTTTTTAAATAATAATTCTTCCAACCAAAGCCTTCCTTGTATTTGTCCTTTCTTTTTTTTTTTTTTTTTTTTTTGCTTCAAATCGAGTACCACCTCTTTTCCTTTTCTCTTTCCCCTTCTACTCTGTCCAACCTCCATGCCTCCTCATCCCAATCACTACACACGCACACTAGCACACAACACACCCACATAGAGATTCACTAGTCCCTTGAAAGAACTGAACAATGTACAGAAAATCTCGCTGCTAGAAGATCACTCTAAGGATCTCACCAAGCCCTAATGAAACGGAGTGAGAGGAACTCCCATAGTGGATAGAGAATAACTCACACAACGGAGAGAGAATAAAACACGATAATGCCATTTTACAAACACACTTTTTCAAAACAAAATTACAAACTTTCAAAAATATCCTATGCATTTAGTCATTACGCTACAATATCATTTCAATTCTCTCTCCACTTATAGGGTAATATTAGAAAAGTATCATTAATAAAACCTTATTTTTCTCAAATTGTTCTATATTTTGGACACAAAATTCCTCTAAAGTTGTCTTATAATTTGAAAAGGAGGGAGTATCCTTTAGTAAATTTCAATACAAAATAACATAGTTTTTTCATTTCTTAAAAGTGTTATCTATCTCCATTTCCAACAGACATTTTTTGTTGATTTTATTTTTGTATTGTCAATATAACTACCTATCTTTCTTTTTTTTTTTTTAAAGTGCTACTCATTTTTGTTTTTACCATATCTTACATGCAATAGCAGGACTAAATGAGTTTTTTTTTTTCAAGTACCATGCCCATTGCAAGAAATTATCTGCATGAATGAGATAGATACATTTTTCAATTTCATTCTAGAAATTTTTTTTTCCTACCAAATCATTACATTTATCTCCAAGAAAAAAATCAATTATGTGTAAGAATAATGCCTTGACTATCATTTGATTAACTATTGTTGATGCAGATCAAAACATGGAAAATCACATCCAGCCCCTCATAAGGGAATTAATCACAGATAATGACCAATGCAGAATAGATTGTTGTTAAAATTGAAACATAACTTTTTTTTTCTTGAATGGAACTTGTTGTTGGTCTTTATATGTGATTAATTTCCTTGGAAGGGGGCAGATATAATTCTCGCATCAAAACATGCCTCAAAAAAGTTTTTACATGTTTGGAAAATCACTTTTTGAAAAAAAATTTATAAGAATAATAGTATGGTTACGCTGTGTCAAAAAAATTTCTCTCTTGTTTTAGTTCAATTCATTTCTAATTTTTTATTCCTTCAAACATAATGACAATCTTAGTTAACTTTATATATATATATATATATATGAGTATATTTTTAACTTATATGACATTAAAAACTTATATGCTGATTCAATTAACTCCACAAACTTAAATTGGGGTGGGGTGGGGGAACTTATCTAGAGTTATATATTGTATTATCTTAACATGTTGCTTGTAGCTTTAAAATTACAAAATCTATATTGTATCCACAAACTTAACATCTAACTGTCACCACCAATGGTGAGAGAGGTGCCCAATAGAGCCTCTAACTGATAGCCTCCAATAGAAGTGTACCTGTGAGTAACCAAAAAAATAAAAAAATAATTTTAAAAAAAATAAATAAAAGAAATATAAATTTTAGGAATGAATTAGAGGAACTAAAAACAAAATAAGATTGTACGAAATAAAAACTTAAAGTGGTGCCAATGGCCTTGTAGCCTCATGGTAAGTCAGCTTTTTTATAAGTGGGAGGCAGCAGATTTAGTCTAGCTTGTAACCTCAAGCTATTAATGTCCAACCTTGTAAGTTAGAAAAACTTAAAGCTTAAAGTGGTATTTTACCAATAATATATGAAAAAGAGAAGCCATGAACATGAAGGAATAGGTAGGCGAGGCATACCAACACACCCCCAAAAAGGCAGAGAGAAAAGCTAATGAAGAGCCATCCTTTTTTGACAAATACAATTAACCATCAAATTTTGTTTTCTAATCTCATGAATAACATTGACTTTTTGGTCAAAATACAATTAATTAATATATTAGAGTTGAAACAATATTAAATTTGCCTTTATCTTACTTGTTCCATTTATGGTAAATGAGTATGAAAAAAATAGAAAATATAGAACTCCATTTACCAATTTAAAATTTAATACAGCAATAAACACTATCATTATATATCAGTGTAGGGCACAAAGCTTTGTTTCCATATAATCATTTTGCATGAGATTAATTCTTTAGTTCACGTTCTGTCTATATAAATTTATTGAAGAGGTTCAGCAAGAAAGTGCAGAGTGTTACAACCACACTTTTTTCCCCTTTTCACATGGTTTATTGGATATCATCGCAAACAATTTTGATAAATCTACTAGTTATTACATTACGAATTCATGTCTTTAGTTATTGTTAAATTTAATGACACTGGTGGTTGCATGTGGTGTCTTCTCTCATGGAGCATCTAAGTTCATTTTTCTTCAAATTATGATGCTCTAACTAGCAACTTTTAATTTTCACTTTCACTTTCACCTTTTTTTTATTATAAGTTTTTTGCATTCTTGAAATTTCTTGTTTCAATAATTATTTATGAAGAAAAAAAAAGTCTTTAGTCATTTTCAAACATAGTGTTGCTAGCTACGGCAAGCCTTCTCATCTGCGAAGCCGATGCGAAGAATTTTTAGGATTTCTATTTTTTTGTTGTAAGTGTCAATAAAATTTTTATTTTAATTAACATCGAAAATTTATCTATACTTCTAACAACTCTTTATGCATTACTTTCACATTTTTCAGAAAACAACTACATTGCTTTTATAAGATTTTGTTCCTTTCATCTGGAATTTATGAACCATACACAATAAATATTCTTGAAGACTATCAATTTATCAAAGTTAAATACTTTGTGTCAAACAAATATATCATATTGATTGATTTGCTAAAAGTTATAATATTATTATAGATGATTGCTCCGGAATATTGTCCCCTCAACCTCAAACCTACAGAAGCCAAATTTCTTCCCATATAGGTAGAAATATTGTAGGAGAAACTCTAAAAAATAATCATCTTACAAATGTGAAAATTATATACTTAATTTATATGTCTTTAATTTATCTAGACTCAGCATCAAAGATATTATAAATGCATATTATGATATATTTGTCTTATCAAACATATATATCATAACGTGTTATTGTAATATTGTTGAAAGAATTTCAATGCATCGCTTGAGACAACTTCCTACCCACCATGTTCATAATAGTCCTTCCGGATTTATTTGTAACAATATTTTATGGAAAAATCAAGTGACACTTAAACATGTTCACTTTAAAAAGAAAATTTAATCCCTTGCTCCTTGAATCATTCTTAAGTTTTCTTTTTTGGGCCACGGATCACCTTTTCTAGATGCGTCACCCGTTATTATTAATGAAAGTGAATTCAACATTAATACCATATTAAAGGCTTATAAATAAATTTATATATTGGCCGACAAAAGATATTATAAATGCGAGTGTTAAATTTTTGTTTTTACGCAGGAATAATTATTTCGCTTTAGTTCACAAAACAAGTTAAGAGTACTTTAGTCTCCTCCCGGAGGGCAGCCTCTCTACTCACGTGGAGAAGTACTATTTTCCTCTAGAAAGTTAGCTTTAAAAATAAAATGAAATAGAGAATACTGTATAATAAGGTGGAATGTCTAAAATTTATTATTCACTACTAAGTTCAATATCATTTCCAGAAATCATTACTCCAATTTTGGTTGAGATGTGGGTAAGTGAGTTGTCTATTAAATTTGTTAGAAATGCTTGCCTCCCTAATATGCTATACTTTTTTGACATATAAGAACTAGTTGACTAATTAACACATATTAAGAAAATTAGATAAATTAGTTTTTAAAATGAATATGTTTAAGTAGGTAAATTATTTATTTATAAAAACAATATGCATTTGAATGAATTACATAAATGTTCTATGCATTTGGAAAAATAAAGCAAAATTTATTACCCAAATTTCAAGGCTTCATTCTCTCTTTTTATCACTTCCCACTTGAAATACAAACAAAAATAATTCAATACCACCAAAATAACGTTAGAGAATCCTGATAATTTTTTATACTTCGAAGCTCACTTGCAGGATTTTTTTTAATTGTTATGTTGCAGGAAATATTCCAAGGAGCGTCGAAAACTTGACAAGGCTAGAATTTTTGAGTCTTTCTTCTAATAACTTGGAAGGTATGCTTTCAACAAATAATAACTGCTCTTGGCCAAAAGAACAAGTAATAAGTGCTCTTCATTTTTCCTTTGATAAGATATTTATGCATGAGCAATCATATGATTGTGTTAGTACATTTTGTTTTGTTGATATATAGCAAGATGCACCCTAAAAAAAAAAAAAAAGTGTGATGTCACAAGGTGCTGTTTGCTTTTAAATTTTTTAACCTTTATTAAGCTTTTTGGCTATATCAAAAAGCTTAGAAAATATCATAATATAAATACAAAACAACATAGTTATTTTCGTTTTTTAAAAGTAGTTATCTATCTCCATTTCCAGCAGATATTTGTTGTTGGTTTTTATGTATTGTCAATACAACTAACTACTTGTCTTTCATTTTTTAAAAAAAAGTGCTACTCATTTTTTTTTTTTACGATATCTTTTCATGCAATAGCAGGACAAAAATGAGTTTTTTTTTTCTCTCAAGTACCATGCTTATTGCAAGAAATTATCTGAATGAATGAGATGATACATTTTTCATTTTCTTTCTAGAAAATATTTTTACCTACCAATCATTACATATATTTCCAAGAAAAAAAATAAATGTGTGAGAATAATGCCTTGACTCTCATTTGATTAACTATTGCTGAAGCTGATCAAAACATGCCTCAAGAAAGTTTTTACATGTTTGGAAAACTATTTTTTGAAAAAAAAAATTATAAGAATAATAGTGTGGTAAAGCCGTGTCGGTAAAATTTCTCTCTTGTTTCAGTTAAATTCATTTCTAATTTTTTATTGCTTCAAACATAATTACAATCTTAGTTGACTTTAAAGATATATATGAGTATATTTTTAACTTATGACATTAAAAACTTATATTTTAATTCAATTAACTCCAAAGACTTAAATCTATGTAGGGGTGGGGGAATCTATCTCATAGAGTTATATATTGTATCATCCTAACATGTTGCTTGTAGCTTTAAAATTACAAAATCTACATCTTTATGTCGAGAAAGGTTTTTCTCTACTACCATTTATTTAGTATATCATAAATTTGATTCTTTTTAACTTTTAATATGACTTTATATATTCGGGTTTTATTAATTGCTTGGCATTATACCAAGATGCATTGGAAATTTGATTTCACTTTAAAATTTTTATCTTGGTTACAATAACTTACAAGGTATACTATTAGTAAATTGTAACTTGGTATCATCGATCTTTTATTTCCTTTGTATTCTTGTTTTGTCTTTTGAAACATGATAATTATAAACTTAAATGCTAATAGCTTTCTGGTCAAAATACCATTTCCTATTTGTAATATTAGAGTTGAAAAATATTCATTTGAGTGACAATGTTAAATATTTACATCAGTATTAAAACTTTAATCCCTATAATTTTACCAAATTTTCAGAGTCATCAGTCCCCAAAGCAAATAATTAATTATTAATTTACTCTATCTATCTACGTTTTATGGGCTAAAAAATAGAGGTAAGCATAGACCGCAATACACTGCCAAATTTTGCTTGTATTTGAGGTGTTGGAAAAAGGTGCAAGAAAGAGAAAGAGACTTTGGAATATTGATTTTTTCTTAGTAATATATGATAGCTAAACACACCATCTATCATGTAAGAATTCATTTGCACCACCATCACTTTTCTGGTTTTAAGGTTCTCTTAGTGTCTAGTTTCAAAGGTTGTAGCAGACCAAACTATGAGTCAATTCCTAATTCAACTGGTGGAACCTAATGGTTTAGTCCAATTTATAAAACCATGGCTTTTCTTGTATATGCTATGTCATCATTAGTTGCTATTGGTAGTTGAGTATATAGTTTTATTATGATGCTAAAATCTATTATATATAAGTTTTAGTCTTGCAAAAAATTTTGTTTTTATATTACACGTAGCTTTTAACTTGTTTAGGAAGACAGCTAGCCTTCTAAGAGAAAAATATAAGAAGAAAAACTTGTGTAATGATGTATCATGCATTCACACCTCAAATCTTCATCAAGAAGTGTTTTTTTTTTTCCTTCTTTAAGATGCCATATTAATTAAAAGGTGCATAGCAATTTTAAACTCACTAGTATAATGCATTGACTATCATTCAATTAATTGATGATGTTTAGAACATGTCTCGAGAAGGTTTTTACATGTTTGGAAAACTATTTTTTGAAAAAAAAATTATAAGAATACTAGTGGAATGAAACTGTGGTAATAAAATTTCTCTCCTTTTCTAGTTCAAATTCATTTCTACTATTTTTATTGCATCACACATATTTACAATTTTAGTGCCTTGAAAGATACATATATGAGCTTTTGTTTTATCATGACATTAAAAGGTATATTTTGATTCAATCAAATCCACAAACATAATTGAGGGGAAAATTGCAACGTTAATATGAAATATGGATATAGTGCATAGGGAATCGGAATAATGGAATAAAACAGAAAGGGATCACATGCAACAACCTTAATCAATTCATTCCCACCAAACCATCCCTCACTTTTCATGTAAGATGCCTATCATGTGAGCTGTATCTTATGATATGCAATGCATGGTTGTGTGTCAAAAAAATATAAGAAAAAGAATAGTTATAGATAAAATGCTTTCAAAAAAAATTTTCCCTCTTTTTTTTTTCAATATGATTTTTTATGCGTCACCACTCTTAATAACACGTTTTTTATGTTGTCATGTACGTGGCAGGGGATATTCCCAAAACAACTTGCAATATTACAAAACTGAAAATTATGTACTTAGATGTTAATATTTTCCATCTTTTTAAATAAATTTATCAGCACCTTTATTAGAAACATTTGTTTTTCCTTTTTGTCCTTTTACATTGGGTTTTTTTTTAATCATATCCCAAGCAATAAATCTAGGGAAATGGATGATCTTCTAAATTTAAAAATATGAACCCATTCACCTCAGTGCCCATGGTTTTCTTTGTCTTGCTTTCTACCTTTTGGAGTTTTAGTGCTCTTGAAAGCAATATGGAAGCCATTATTTACATTTATATCTTCACTATCTTTTATTGTTATACTTTAGAACCCCCTACTACATATTCATACTTGTGGTTCGCATGCACAAGAATTGTGTTGTGAAATTTGCAACACTTTTATGTCCATCAAAAAGAGAAGTGTTACTTTGTTTACCTCTGCTTTTTGCGCTAGAAGTGTATATATGCTTTCAACCAATCATATTGCATAACTTGTTATCAATTTTGTGTTATTTTTGTGTGTGTTATTATTGGTCAAGTGGTGACTGGTGCGTCCCTCAATTAGTTGCATGATATTGTTTAGAAATATTATTTTGTTTACCTATGTTTTAAGACTTTTTTGGGCTTATAAACAGATATGAGCATGCAATATTGTTATGGATTCTATGAAGATTTGCATTTTCAACTCCATGTCTTTCTATAGGGGTACTCGATTTATCAAAGTTAGCACATTTAATGCATTGGATGAAAACAACTTTGCAAAACTATAGTTCCTTATTCAAATTAACTTCCCCTGAGAAAATTAATGTTTGATAATTCTTTGATTTTTTATTTATTAATGATATTTTTGGTGGTAATAATTTTTTTTAATTTGAGCAAGACAAAATAGTTGAATGTTCTTTGCAATCCTCTTTTAGCTAGCTGGACAATATTTTCATGTCACATGTTTTATAGAGTTCGTTTTATAATTACATTAAAAAACCATGAAAAAGTGTTCAAACAATTAATATCTTGATATTTTACTTAATTTGCATGTGCCGTTAGGGTTTTGATTAATTGTGTTCTTATTTGGAACTTGAATGTAATTCTTCCAATATCTTACTTTCTTAGTAAGTTTTTTTTTTTTTGACAAAGTACTTTCTTAATAAGTTAGTTACTTGTCTTCAAATTGATATTATCATCATTTTTTTTTCCTTATTTAATAGAGTGTCTTGCTTAAAAGTAAAAGGTTGGTTATTTACTCATTATATTGGTTTTTTGACAAAAAATATTAATTATACATTGAAAAAATAAAAATGCCATATACTTTTGAACTTCTAATCAACCTCAAGGAATACATGACATTTTGGCAATTCCCATATACTTGGAGCTTAAGTATATGCTGCAAAGACTTGTACAAGCCGCCATTTTAAGCCAAAACATGACATTTTGTCTCACATCTTTACTTGTAGGTTCAAAGTATGCATATTATGTGTGTGAAATTTTGCTTCTACAGATAAATGATTATCCAAAAGTAACCTATTAATTGTTGTTCTTTTAAGCGATGACAGTAAGGAACTTGTGTCTAATATGTAAATTTTGTTTTTGTCTAATGCATAAGAGGACTTGCTAGCCCATGTTTAGCCCTTCATTCTATTTTTGCCCACTCTTATGTTACCCACTTTTCACGCCTATTCTTTATTTCCTTTCATACTTAACTATTTCTTCACATTTTCATTGGCTACTTTTATTTTATTTATTCCTTCATGCATGACTATTTTATTCAGCTTTCAAGAAAAATATCTCCAACTATTTCTAGCTTATTCCCACTTGAGCATGTGTCTTTGTCATACAACTCCTTAATAGGTATGTGTTTCATGAAACCAGAAAATTTCATATTTTCTCCAAATCATTTCAAATAATTTAGTGTGTCTTAGGAGAATTTTAATTTTGTTGCGATATTGGAAACTTTGTCACTATGCTTTCAACACATCATACCACGTTACCGGATTAGGTTTTCTCTGCATTGTCAGGAACAACTATTTTGTGTTCTTTTATTAGTTTTTGCCCTTTTCATTTGGGCTCTTGGAACCATAATGCAAGAGATATTTTTTTGAAATGGTTTTTATATTTCTATGAATTTCTATACACTAGAAGGCGTCAATCATCTCCAAAAGATATCTTCTAAATCATTTGCACTCTGTTATATTCCACTTTTCTTTTTTTAGTGTTTTTTACGTACATGCACTCTGAAATGGGTGCTCCCATAAGTCTTTGTTGTAGTAGTTATTATCTCACTTTAGCACATTTCTATGATTTTCTAAAAACAAGCACTCATATCTGTGTTATGTTTTTTTTGTTATTGTGATGTTTGAGGAAATATTCCCCTATAAAAATGCCAATCTTTCGGATCTTAAAATTATATGCTTGGGTGTCAAACTCTTTGCCATCATACCAAGAACTATATAAGAAGCATTGGAGCTTCTCTTGCTTAAAAAATTTAACGAAGAATGACAATTAGGTCCTAAAATACTAAATTAATATCAGTTAAGTTCCCGACAATTTTTTTTTCAAAATGAATTATAAACATCAATTCAAACAATTACAAATAAAATTTTATGTTACAATCTAAAAGTTACATTTGATATTTAAATACTTATTTGTCATTGAAGCTTTTGGATTTGCAATCATTTGAATTGATATTTTCAACTTATTTTTCAAAAAATTTTGTCAGAGACTTAACTGGTATTAACAGGGCATTAATTTTTTACATAAATTATAATTTGCAACATTCATTTCTTTCTTCTTTTTATGCTTATTTTTTCTTTTGCAAATTGAAAATTTTGAGCTTAGATGCCAATATGTTTCCATCAAAATGAAATCAGTTATATGTCGCAAAATATTTAAGGCTAGATTAAATTTACTAAAATCCATTTTTAATAAAGGAAGGGTATTTTATTAAGAAATATGAGTATTTTAGTAATTTTTGTTTTATTGTTAATTTTATAAAAAAATCTTGGAATTTAAATGAAAATTTTATTATTTAAATGAAATTAGGTACTGTAGACCTAACAATAAATTCCCTAAAATATTTGAATTCAGGGATTGTTTTTTCTTTTGTTTTTGTTTTTTTTTGTCAGAAAAGGTAATGGTTTTCACTTGATCCACAAAACGCAATCATCTTTTCAACTTTCATTTTTCTCATATTTCTATTTATCTTTATAACTCCTATATAATTCAAAGAAATTAATATTTTAAAGTACATATAGAATATTTTTGAAAAAGAATTTTTTTATAAAAAAGAATATTTTTGAAAAAATAGTTTAAAAGTAAAACATATTTAAATAGTTAAGTATAAATGGTATTCATTTAGGATTGAAACTATTTTTATCAGTTTTTAAATTACTTTTAAAATATTTATAAATTATAATTTTTATTTAAAATTAATTTAAAAAATTAAATAAAAATAAATTTTAATTATTAAAGGTTGAACCGTGAATGTTACATAAAGTATAAGGTGAGATGTACTTTTAATTTTATGAATTATAGGGCTTTATATAAATTTTATATTAGTAATTTAGAAATCAGTATAAATGTTCAGATTTTAGGGCCCATTTGTTTTAGCTTATTTGATAAAAAAATTACTTGTTTTTTGAAAAAATTTATTTTGTGGGTTTTTATGATGTTTGTTTAAACTTTTAAAATAATCAGAATTTGAAAAAAAGTAAGTTTTTAATTATTTTAAGAAGCTACTTTGAGTAACTTCTAAAAATAATTTAATATGGTAGTTAAGAGAGAGTGTTTTAAAGAGATGGAATATGCAAAAATATCATAAAATTTTAAATAATATAATAATAAATTATTTGTGTAAAATAAAAATTAGGAAGATATCATAAAATTTGAAAATAACTAATTAATAATACCTTTTTATTATTATAATCAAACATAAAATAATGCCTGCTTTTTATAAAATCTCTACAAAATAAATTTCTTTTTGTAAAATCTCTAAACTACCTAAAAATCACTTATTTTTTAATCTTAAACAAATGGGCCCTTAATCTGAGAGGTTTTAATTACTTGGTGAATAAAGATGTGGTGCTAAAGGTTTTATGTATTGAACTTTCCCATACCAATGTTAATATTTTTTAAATTTTTAATAAATTTATCAACACCATTGTTAGAAACATGTGTTTGTTGTTCTTTTTATTTGGGCTTAAATTTTAAAATATGAACCCGTTCATGTCACCAGCCATCATTTTTGTCGTCCTGCTTTACCCCTTCTAATGCTCTTGAAAGCAACATGAAAGCCAATATTCATATGTTCACTATCTTTTATCATTGCAGTTCAGATAAAAATGAGTTTCTATTTAAAAATATTTGTTTTCGCTCTTTAAATTTACTGGTACTCCTAATAATTAAATCCACACAGTTTTTTCGGGCGAATATATAAAAATCTGATTATATCTTTATAAAAATATATATGATAGTTTTAAAAAATCATCAACACTAAAAAATGAGGGATTTTGGAGAGAAAACATTAAAAATTATCCCAAATGAGAGGAAAAGAGGCATGGAGCCTGCATCATTAGATTAATCACTTTTCTTTATTCTTTTGTAGTTTTTTTCTAGAGTTATAAATCTAATTGGAGAAAAAATTTCTCTTCTATTTTTGCACTGTCATTTTCTTGCCTCCCATTTAATCTCCTCATCCAAAAGCAAAACATAATTTCTTAAACCATATTCTTTATATTTTGTCTGATCTATTTATTTGAAAAGGTCTTAAACTTCTTCTCAACAAAAGGAAAGAAAAATAGAGCTGTTTCTCTCTCATTTAGATGAAGCAAGTGATACAAAATCCAATATATAATTAATTGAAATGAAATGGTCCAACTTGGTGTCCAGGCATTTAAACAGGCTAACCATGAGAAAATTTGAAGCAAAGCTTGCCGTATAAAAACATAAAATACAAGTATTGTCATAATTGGTTCTAACTCGTCCCAAACGAGAGGAAAATATCTTTAGTCATTCAGATTTGTGGCTCATATGCACAAGAATTGTTTACTCTATTTACCTCTATATTTTGGGCTAAAAAACAGATGTAATCATATAATACTGTTCATGATTTTATGAAGACTTTCCCTTCCAACCTGATTCATGCTTTTTTTTTTCTTTTTGGAATCTCACAATAATATCTTTTTCTTCTATTTATTTTTCAGTCATTAGTTCCATGAATAGTTTCCTTTTAATTCTCTACATAGAGAGATGCATGAGAGATATTGAATCAAATTATGGGTTGTCCTATGTCTTTGTTGCTCTATCTCAACTATTTTGCTTAATGGCTTTGGTTATCTTATCTTCTTTTGACTTCCCTTTCCTCAATCTCAGAATCATTCTTTGTTGCTTGTTTGGAAATCCAATTTTTGAAAAAGAAATATAAAAAATAAGAATTGTGGAATGATATTGAATATATAATCTTTTTATAAGAATTGTCTAAAGTGAAAATTTTTAGTTGATTTATATAATCTTTTTCTTTTCCACAAACATCATTACGATTTTAATTTGGACTCATTGAAATGAGTTTATGCCTATGCCATAATTAATTCTTCATCTTGTTTGATAAATTTATGATTCTGAATCATTTTTTGGTAGACATGTAAATTTAAATAGGTGAATTTGTTGAAAGTTATGTTTTACATTTACATCATTATTATTTAGACCCTCATTAGAATTTCAAATTGAGAATAATACTTGAAATCTGTTTATATATATATATATATATTAATGTTGAAGTACTATAAGTGTCCAATCATTATCATAGTTGTTCAATTGAGATAAAAAAAAAATTCGCCAGACATAAAAATGACTTTATTTTTACTAGTTAATCCCGTAGTTTTTAGTTTGTTCAATAAATAATACCATCTTGAAAATTCTTTTTATCTAAAATTGAATGTGATTTCACAAAAAAAATTAAATATGTGAATTTCAAAGCCTGTTTTCTTTGACAATGTAGGATTTATAGATCCCAAAATCCAATAATGAAAATATATAAATACAAGTGACATATATATATTGACTATGAAATTAGTTATTAGATATATGATCATTTGCCTTTGAATATTACAACTTTGATCATCATTGTGCTAATAAAATTCTTTCGATCTTATAACCTCTCATTAATTGCCATTTATCAATACTGCACTGCACCAAACCAAAATTTTTAAGATATAAAAATTTTGCAACTTCGTAATTGGGATCCAAAGCATTACAACCTTTTGTCTTCTTATTTTGCAACTTCAGCTTTTTTAGTTAAAATATTAAATTCATTATGATCAGCAAATGCCAATATTGGGGGCAAACTCATTAATGAGAGAGACAAAGGTCGCAAATTGGCTTTTATACTTCATGTACACCATCCTAATTCTGAAATTAAGAAGAATAAGTTTAAATAGTTTCGAAAGCTATCTTATCAGTTTCCTTCCCTCTTGCTTCCAACTTCAAGAGTTATATTTTGATGGATGATACTGGATTTGATGGATCTTTTACATATATAACATTGTAGGAGGTATTCCTGAACAGATTGGTAATCTTAAAAATCTGAAAATTCTATATTTAGACTCCAGTCAATTTTCTGGCCAAATACCATCAACTTTCTTCAATATATCTGAGCTGCAAGAGATTGATTTAAGTTGGAATAATTTGTCGGAAGCATTCCCTCAAATATATGTCATGGCCTTCCAAATTTACAAGCTTTGCTTCTTCAAGCCAACAAATTATTTGGAGCTATGCCATCCAGTTGGACACAATGCAAGCAGCTCAAAACGTTAAGTTAGAAATCAACTTCTTTACAGGTATGTACTACCCACAATGCAAAATCTCTAAATTCAATCTTATCAAATATATTTTGATTGCACTTTTATGCATTGGACATTGGTGTTGATCAAAACCATAAAACAAATTGGACTTCCATAATTTTTATTTAAACAAAAATCCTTCTCAACAAATTAAGTTATATTTATAAAAAATAAACAACTTAGGAGCCCATATCAAACATATTTTTGAAAGAAACATAAAGTAAAATAAAAATTGGTATATTTTTTATTAAATATAAATTTTGCTTTTTTCTTAGAAAGGCTTTTATCAGGCTTCAAAATCTAGCACCTATTTTCGTGTTCGACGCTCCCTTATATATGTACGTATGTATGTATACACAAACAGACACACACACATAAAATTAAGACCCTATTGGATCAATTTCAACATATCAACGCTGTGCTTCAAAGATTGGTATTTATTTCATTAATGTTTCTAAAAGTGCAATCAAACCCTAATATTCCTTCAGATCCCAAAACTGTAGTGTCGTAGTTGACTATGGTTCTCATAACATGTTAGCAATTTGGTTATTCTTTCTTCCTTCTTGCACCTGGGTCGTCGCTTGGAGTTTGATAAGTATCTCAATTGTAGGCATGTATTAACAATTTGACAAATTATTTCTAATTGCTACTATTATTTTTTCATTTTTTTATTTCCGTTTAACTTTTTCATACAAATTATTTTATTTGTTTTGTGAAAACAATTATTATAAGATATTTTGATTTTTTTGTCTTTACACAAATTTCTTATATTTTAAGAGAGTGCATTAGGAAAAAAAAAAGTTTCAAGTGAGTCTATATTCTTTTTCTTGTGCCGTTTGTTTAATATTAAAAGATAAATAATTTTTAATACTTTAGATATTTATAAAAATAGATTTATCTTCAAAAGATTTCATAAAAATCATTTATTATTTTATGTTTGTTACAATAATAAAAATAGTAGTTATTTAGTTATTTTTAGATTTTATAATATCTTTGTGGATCGCTATTTATGACAAATAATTTATTGTTTAGTTATTGTAAAATTTATAATATCTTCATATATCTCCACATTTTTAGGTCATTTCTCTCTAAGCTACTGTATCATATTATTTTAAGAAGCTATACAAAGAATTTTTTTAAAATAATTAGAAATATAATTTTTTTGGTTTCAGATTGTAATTATTTTTAAATTTTAAATAAACATAATAAAATTTCACAAAATAGATTTTTGTCAAAAAAATAAGTGATTTTTTATGAAAAAGAGCTTAAGAGCCCATTTGCTTCAGCTTATTTTATGAAAATCACTTATTATCTGCAAAAAAAATTATTTTATGAGTTTTTTCGTGATATTTGTTTAAAATTTTGAAAATGATTAGAATAAAAAAAGCATATTTATTATTATTTTAAAAAGCTATTTTAACTGGCTTTTAAAAAAATATGATATTGTAGATGAGAGAGAATGCTTTAAAAATGCGAGATATACAAAGATATCCAAAAATTTTAAAATAATTAAATAATAAAATATTTTATGAAACAAAAGTCAAAGAAGAAATCATAAAATTTAAAAATAACTAACTAATAATCACTTTTTTATTGTTGTAACCAAACATAAAATAATTTTTTCTTTTTATGCAATCTCTATAAAATAAATTTCTTAAAAATATCTAAACTATCTAAAAATCAATTATTTTGAATCTTAAACATATGGGCCCTAAATAAATTGGCCTTTACTGTCATTTTCTTTGGAAAACAACTCCATATCCTGAAAATAAAATAAAGTAAATGAAGTAATAACTGAGTGGTAGGACTCTTGTCACTTAAACAAGTAATTAGAGGTTTGAATCCCAACTCTTGTGTATGTAGCAACTTACTTACAAGAGGTCTACCATTTATCCTTATTATCTTGGGAGAGATAATATTTGCCATTAGCGGGGCCTTCTCTTTGTGTTATAAAAATTAAGAACGAAATGAAGAGAGGGAGAGTGGAGGAGAGAGACTTTTATTTTTTTTTCATTTTTATGTAAATGAAATTAATTTTCTAACTAACCAATTAATTATATTATATTCATAAAAAAAAAAACAAATAAATAGCCTTTAAGAAACTTGTTTTAAGAAAAATAACAAATTAAATAAGCAAACGCTTAATACCCCACGAGTTACTACCCACTTTAAATGATTTTTATATGCATCATTTTAAATAAATATATTGAATTTTTCATTTCATTTTACATTTCCATTTGTGTTCTTTTACTATATTGTTGGAGATATTCCTTAAAAAAAAAATCTGAGGAGATCATGGAAATTTTAAAATTAGGATCTTGGATAATAAAAATTATGATGCCATATAGGATGTTGTTCTATGCTACGATCTCTCCCGCTCTCACCTCTGCGTTAAACACTTGATTAGTTTAGCTAACAACTAGGTCTTGTTGTCACACAATGTACATCATCATCATCATCGAGCATTACTTTTGATACCATATGTTATGCCATAACAGAATATTGGGACGTTGGACTTGGCCTGAGACCTAAGCCAATGAGCATTATTTTTCTAATAATTATTTCTTTCTTCTAGAATCATTCCATTAGTTAAAAATGATAAAACCGGAATCTTTGGATTTCTAACAAGGTGAACAACGTAATAACATTTTTAAAGTGTGGCAAAATATTGGAAATATTTTATATGAGAATATGAGGAAGTATGTTATTATTGTTGCGCTAAAGGCTATCACTATAGATTTAGATTTGCGAGTAAAAAGCTTTTTCAAATATTGCCTTTTGCATTGGATTAATTCTCTAACTGTTGTTGATAACTAGTGGTAGTTAGAACATGTTATAGTAGCTCTTTACTCTAGAAAGCCAGCTTTGCCGGGGGAGATCTCAGAAAGAGCAATCGTGGAGTAATGATGTTGAATGCATTATTAATCAACGTTGGAGTGTGCTTCAATGGAATTAGACAATTTGAGTTTTAACTAATGTGTCCCTTATGTGTCAATCTTCTTTCAGGCCGTATACCCAAAAGCATCACAAACTTGACCATGCTTCAATGGTTAAACATGAATTCCAATAACTTGGAAGGTATTCATCCAACAAATCATAGCATTATATTTTTATGTTTATTTTATCTGTTTCTAAATTACAAGAAATGTTCCTAATAAAATTGGTGATCTTACAAACCTAAACTTTGAAGATATGTTTTAATAGTTTAATAAATTATATATATAATTAATTTTTTAGGATTTGTTTGTTAAAACTAAAATATATTTCGTCAGAGATTGTGATAGTTGAAATTGAAAATTTAAAATTATTAAATATAATAAGTTTTCTCAATTTTAGCCATTAAATGGTATGCAATGGATGCACCTTTAAGACATCAAAAACTTGAGAGTATGATTGAATTTTTATATTTAGATTCAAATGTTCAACTTTTTCAATGATATGAATAAATAAAAATTCTTTATTTTTTTAACAGAATTATTTTTTAATAAATTGAATTATGTTTATAAAATTAATTTAAAGGATCAATGAAAAAAAATAAATGCCCATCTTGTTATAATATATATGAACAGAAAGGAAAAATCAAGATATAAAACTTGATTAACCTAACATAAAACGGAGTATCAACAATCATACATCTCATTAGTTATATATTTGTCTTATTCACTATTTTTAGCATTCACTTTAGATAACTTCAGCAAGACTAATCTTTTTTTAATACAGGTTTAATACCTATGGAGATAGGCAATCTTCATAAGCTTGAGATCATAGAATTGTCACATAACAAGTTGAGCAGTTTCTATTCCACTGAACATTTTAACATTTCAACTTTGAAATTCTTAGATCTTGAAAGCAATTTTATATCTGGAAATCTTCCATCAAATTTTGGGAATCTCACTAGTTTCTTCGAACTATCCTTGGGAGAAAACATCTTGACAGGATCAATTCAAAAGCAATTGGTGGCTTATTAGATCTTCAATATTTGAATCTTAAAGGCAATGAGCTACATGGCCTAATCATCAATGAGATTTGTGAAATCACAAAGCTTGCCTACTTATCTTTAAGTAGAAACAAGTTTTCTGGAGGAATGCCCCCTTGTTTAGCAAACAATACCTCTTTACGAGACTTTTACTTGGACTCTAATAAATTAATTTCAGAAATAACCCCTTCCTTTTGGAAGTTGAGGGATATATTGAGGGTAAACTTATCTTCCAATATTTTAGTTGGAAATGTATCATTGAGGATTGGAAACTTAAATGCTCTTGTATTATTGGATTGGTCAAGAAATCATATTTCAGGCTTTTTTCCAACAACTCTAGGTGGCTTGAATAATTTGCAAGATCTATCCCTAGCACATAACAATTTGCAAGGAAATATTCCTAAATCATTCAAAAATATGTTGAGCTTAGTAAAATTGGACCTTTCTAAGAATAATTTGTCTAGGAAGATTCCTAAATCTCTAGAGTTACTTATTGTTCTTAAGTATGTCAATCTCTCTTATAACAAACTCCAAGGAGAGATTCCAAGTGGAGGAGTTTTTAAAAATTTGACTCCTGAATCTTTTATGATGAATCAAGCTCTTTGTGGCAAGTCACAACTCAAAGTGCCTCCTTGCAAAAAAGAAACAAGAAAAAGATCAATGACAATATTGCTTTTATTGAAATGCATATTGCCCATAGTTGTGTCAATAATTTTGATTGTCTCAGGTATTATCCTTTTAAGCATAAACGACAACAAAATTCAAGGGGTCTAGTCAAAGGGATTTATCAATTTTAGGAGTGCCCAGAAGGATTTCTTATTTTGAAATCCAAGAATCAACCAATGGATTTGAAGAGAGTAACATACTTGGAAGGGGTAGTTATGGTTCTGTGTCCAAAGAAAAACTTTCTAGTGGAATGATTGTTGCAATTATGATCTTCAAATTTGATTCACAAGTAATGTTAAGGAGCTTTGAAAAAGAATGTGACATATTGCATAATGCACGCCATCGCAATTGGTGAAGGTTATAAGCTGTTGTTTCAAATCTCTGGTGATGGAATTCATGCCCAATGGGAGCCTTGAAAAATGGTTATATTCTCACAATTATTTTTTAGGTTTTTCTTCAAAGTTAAACATAATGATCAATGTAGCAACTGCTTTAGAATATCTCCATCATGACTTGTTAACACCAATTGTTCATTGTGATTTGAAGCCAAGCAACATTTTATTGGATGATGAAATGTGGTGCTCAGTTAGTGACTTTGGAATTTCCAAACTTTTAGATAAAGAGGAATCTAAGACAAACGCAAAGACAATAACTATTATTGGCTATGTGGCACCTGGTAATTATTCTAAACATAGTGTCTCAAATTTTTCTTCTTCTTTTGCATTCTAATAACTTATATCTTAAAATATATTCATAAAAGCTTATTACATTATCTGTTACTAATTATTCAGATTAGCAATATTATATTAAATTAGTGCATGGAAAATTAATTAATGTTTATGATAAATACTACATGACTTCTTAATAAACATATTAATGTTATTGATTTGATTCAATTATTAAATATGTAATTTAATTGATAAATTACAATTTATCAAAGTTATC